>NC_080718.1:3510485-3655485 GCF_019097595.1 Hemibagrus wyckioides | reverse complement strand
CGCACGTTCAGGCGCCCGTAATACGTGCTACTTCTGCCAGCTTCTCTCCTGGATGATTAATAGTTTAATTTCTCGGAATTGTTTGGACACACAAATAATTTGATAGAACGTCGGCTATTACCAAATCTCGTAATTGACGTGTTACCATGATGAAAGGTTTAATTTGTTTTTAGAGCACTTACCGGGTTCGAGAAGCCACTCGGCTCACCATCATCAATCATCCATCACTTAGGCCGAGTGTTATAGCCTGTGAGTTAGGAAAATACGCCGTGGTAAATGGCTGCACTCATACAGCGCTTTCTTTCGGGCTTTAACCATGCTTTCACTGTTTGCACTGTAAAGCTCATTATCCCGAATCCTCTAGTAGCTTTAAATGAATAAATAAATACACAAAAATTAAAAAAAAAATAATAATAAAAACAATTGAATAAACCAAAAAAAAAGAGAGACGCTCCTGAAAGAAAAAAAAATATATAACATTTTTAGCTTTTGCTTTTGTTCAAACATGATTTTAAGAGAAAATATTTAGTTTTTTTTTTTTTAATGGTTAATTAGGTTAATCTTACATTAAGACAATATGAGATCTCTGATCATGGATTGAAGTCATCTCTTAATAATAATAATAAAAATAATACTTGATCAACTCCTCCCACAGCTTTTTAATAGAGTTTCGCTCAGAGGACTGGAATAACCGTGACGAAGGTTTATGGATTTGGAAGTTTGGATCATTGTACTGCTGAAAGATCCAACTAGTCAGGACTGTTGTCAAATCCAATCCCAGGACAAGCCAAGATCAAGTCAAGACCAAGTCTTAAAAAGGGGTCAAGGTCAAGATAGAGTCCAAATGAAAGCAAGAGTGAGTGAAGATCGAGACTGAAAACCATCAAATCCTTCGAGGCCAAGCAATTACTTCAGCCTAGTTTGCTTGATTTGTGCAATGAGCCAAAGATTAGGCTGGTTTTTTTTTTTTTTTTTTTTTTTTTTTAGAAGAATGGAACACTTCTCGTCATCGGTCATTGATGCAAAAACAGAAAAGACAAGATGAAAATTATTTATAAACTCATTCATGACCTTCATTTGCGGAACCAATGACAAAGACTGAGATAAGGCCAAGTAGAAAAGCCAATAAGTCTAAGATGCAACCATGACCCAGTTGTAACCTCTTGGCAGATTTTTGTTGAAAATCTTCAGGGAGTCCATGATGTTGTGTATCCTAAAAAGGTTCCCAGGCCCTCTCTTTTACGTAGAACCAGTGATTGTTGCCAGAAAAGATCAGTTTGTATCTCATCTGACCATAAAAATCCAGTTCCAGTCAAATGTCTAATAGAATTTAGAAAAATCCTGCAGATTTGGAGACTTGATGAATTGTAAATCTCCAGCTGTGATCTTTGGAGAGGATTAAACATTCTTCTCAATGTGCATGGGGGCATAATACACTTACACTTCCTGTCCTGTTTCTTTTAATAGCCCTTATCTGGGTTATAAAGGTCAATACGCTTGCAAGGGTGCCAATAATTCTGCACATGACCATTTAACAACATTTAGGAATTTGAACAGAAATTATGTTTACACCGTACTGGTTTGACAAACATAAAAGATAAAAGTAAAAATACTTTTTTATTTTAAATACAAAATAAAAGTTGAAAATGCACCAACAATTTTTCCCCTTCACGTAAATATGTAATAAATTAAAATATGTTTAAATATTTGGTCAGGAGAAGAAAAAAAAAACAATAAAAAAGTGATCCATGTATTGATCCAAGTAATTATTTTTTCCTCAATTAATATTAAAATAAATAAATCTGTTTTATTATACGGTGAGGGAAAATGTAAAATAAATAAATAAATAAATAAAAGAAAAATAAATAAAAATCTATAAAATAATAATAACAACAATAATAAGAAGCAATATTTGTATCTATTATTATTATTATTATTATTATTATTATTATTATTATTTAAAAGTTCTATTTTTCTTAACTATTTATTTTATTTTTAAGTTTTAATATTTGATGAAGTGGGTAATAAAAATAATATTCTATATTTTATTTCCTTAATTTTTTTTATATATATAAAAATCAAATTAATTGAGTCAAACTGACTCAAATTAATTAAATCACTAAAAATTCAGATTTCCGTCTTGCAAAAGTTTATCATGTGTCATTTCTTTTCCGCGTTACATCCCATTTTTCCACTAAACCCAGGCCGATACCCAGCGCTGCCACACGGAGATCCAGCATTAAAGCCGATCACCCTGGCAGCAGCTAAATCTGAAGCAGATTGCCTCTATTTACCTTACTCTTCTGTGACTTTAAACAGCATCAGCCAATTACAAGCCCAGTGCCTCTAACCCTGGCCATGACTGGCTCGCCGACGCTTTCTTCTCTCAGGCTGTGTTACTGTAAACGAGTTTTCTATGGTCGAGCAGAGCTGTTTTTCTAACCGCGCATGTTGACACATCAGCGTGCTGCCACACAAAGCCATGATTGGGACCATAGCCGTTTCCAGCACATTTCAACCCTTTGACAGACTGAAGGTTAAGATGTTCTGAATTAGATTTGAATTACAACCACTAAATGCTCCTGTCAGGGCTAATTACGCCTGACACTGGCCATGTGCGTTCAACCGACTGCCTCTTATAGCACGGCTTAAACAAAGGCATGCACCTAAAAGCATATCTCCTGAAAATTGTCAAACTGTAATGCGTTAATAAAGCGACATTTATCATCTAACAATCCTAATCCACATTTCATCCGTAGCTGTTATTGACTTGAAAAGAGCCAGCAGCACATTCTTGCGGATTTAGTGCCGGGAACTCGTGGTGTATTGTTATCGGGGTTGTTTTCTTCCTTTAATCAAAAGATAAGATCAAATAAAATATTACACATGCTATCCGATCAGATCATTTATGCACATGTATGAACACACAAGACACCCACATCAATAAAAGACATAACTATTATCATTGAGAACATTTAGATATATATAGAGTAGATATAAATATATAGATATATTTTGTTTCCTCCGCCCCAGACATCAGAACTATCCCAGGGTTTGACCCGGCTGCAAGGTGAGGAAAGAGAAGAAGGGATTCTTAAACAACAGTCAAAGCTTTTTAGACAAATTAAAGAATGAAGAAATAAATTAAAATTCCTGTGTGCGAGGGTGAAAATAAACAGGGTGCCTCGGCGGGTATGAACAGCCACCGGGACGAGGCTCTGCTCTTTCTCAGAGTCGCTGCTTCTGGGATCGGCTGCGCTCCAGGTGTGAAAGGTTCACCTTGGGCACGGGTCAGCCGATCGGCTTTAAGTGATTTTTAACAGTCCCTGTAGATACGAGGAGCTAAAAAATTCCTCATCAAGGCGTAGAGAACAAATATATTATAGAGCCTCTAATTTCATAACAATCACATCCTAATTGAGTCCCTGTAAAATCATGTACTGGAGTGTGTTATTCCTCTTAGACCTCAGGGATATAATCAACAATTAGATCTTGACCTTCTGAAAAAAATGACACCTTGCACTTTTTATCCATTTACAGTTTTTTTTTGTTGCATAAAGGATAAAGGTCAGGAGTTTACACCGTGGGATAACAGAATGCTGATACTGGAGACTCCTTCCATAAATTTAGCACATAACCAATAAAAATCTTCTCAGAGGAACCTTTACCAAATCAACAACTTTTATTACTTTAGTGTACTAATATGATTTGCCTTATGCTGCGTTCGTACATACAGCGAAATTATCCCTGGAGGTCACCAGTCACTGTATATGTAGGTGTTCCTACTAGTGGTTGCCATGGTAATAACATTCATCAGTGGGTGATGAATGCACTAAATGAAACATTCTGAAGGGAGAGTGTATGTTTACACTTACACACACACACACACACACACTACTCTACTGGCTTTACTCCCATTGGTAGTCGCTGGACCAAGTGGTTCCATATTTGCACTGAATTCAACATTTCTCCACATCACTGGACACGCCCCCCATCTATTCCGCAACGGTCACTCGCGTCACCAACTCTCACTGGAAAATGAGCGGTCTCCGGTCTTTTTGTCAGACCTGCTGTTCTAGAAAAATCTAAATCAACACCATTTGACCAATCAGAATCAAGAACGATGTGTGTTCTTACTTAAGGTCAGTATGAAATGTTAGTCGTTAAAGCACGACCACGGTGAATACTGTGTGGAAGGTGAATACTGTATTTCCAAATATTGTTTAAACAACATACTCCGATTCATGGAACGGGTTCGGCTAAGACAGCGAAAAAAAAAGAAAAAAAAAGAAAAAAGGATTAGCCTTGGATTTAAATCATGGACTAATAGGGATCAACTGGGTAATATATAGCATTATTATTTTATAACTGGTGGAATAAACAGTTCCTGGAAGTGCTCTCAGTGTTTTGGACCGTACTGTGATTCTGTGTCATCTGAGTTCTTTAACTAGTCCAGCGACGCCTCATTACAACTCGCACTCGGCCTCTGGGTCTCGCCTACTGGGACAACCACTTCACGGCTCTGTAGGCAGAACGCACACACACACACACACACACACACACAGCACTTCAGAGCTTGGAGAATTAATGCACAGCTCTATTTATAGGTCTGCATTACACACCGGGTGCAAATTAGGTTACTCAGTCGTATACACAAAGCAATAGCCCAGGGGTCTTAGCTCCTTCCAAAAACCCTGAACAAAACTCTTACTGAACTTAACGCATGCTGCTTATTATCAAGGGTGGGATTAGACCAGGATTTGGCCAGCTCTGAAAATGTATATATCATAGTTTTATTACTAGTTGCATGCCTGAGAAAATACACGACTCAGCCCAAATGCATACCAAGGAGGAAAAAAAAAAAACCAGCACTGTCATATTGGCTTGTGAGGCCACAGCGGTACACAGCACTCCTGTCTGAAAAGCCCCAACATCTGAAACCATTTAATTAGCTCTCCCCAAATCATGCCCTCTGCTCCAAAGAGGCATTAAATAGCTCAAATGAGGAGTTTGTTGTGGTGTGTCTGGAACGGGTTTGGTTTGCCTCTCCTCATCAGCTGTTTGCGGCCTCAACCCAGAACGCTGCCCGAAAAGCAGGAACTCTCCAAATAGGATTTGAAGCCTTTTAGAAATAATTGTATAAACAACCAGTCACCAGGTTAGAGGGATTACAGCATCTGAGACAAACTATAGGGTTTCTTCAGAAAAGGTAACGTTCTGTAAAGTGAACCTGAAGGCCAAGGAACACCGCCTTGTCTGAAAGCCACGCTGAGCGGGAAACTGAATTTTCAAAAATAAGCACATTTGCGCATTAGGAATTGGTTCCAATTTGCCAAGAAGGACTAAACTGCGTACAGATATTTTTAATAGGCCTTTACCTCAGACATGTCATATTTCTCCTAATTCCATCACTCAGCGTGGCACCACACATCGACCGGGACAGATTTGGATATACGTCAACTTGTATGTTTCCTTAACCTACATACCAACCGAACACGCTCTCATGCAATTGTGGCTATGGCAAATCGACCCAGACACGCTAGCCTAGCGCTCTTTATGATCACTAAGCAAAAACTGCGCTTTAATAGTACTGTAATGTTATACACCGGCTTGTTTTTCTTTCCCTCCCCCGCCCACCCCGGATAATGCACGTGTTGCATTAAGTTCGTTTCGCACACGGCCAGTGGAGGCGATGCGAGCGTGTGTCCACGTCTAGACTGAAAATAGACTCTCCAAATCGAACCCAGGTTCGCAATCTGCGGACGTGTTTTTATAACGGAACGAAAAAACACACAAAGCCGACTTAAATAGCAGATTATCATCGGGTAGTGAAAGATCCCCGGTATTTTGTCGCTGATTTTGGTATTAAACCTCGGCTTCAAAGTGCCTCATTACGCTAAGTCCCGATTTCATGGTCACAGCTGTGTTGTATTACCAATCACAGCGTCGCTGCACACAAAGGCAGCTGTGGATTCTCAGGAAGGACCGCGAGCGATGTTGAGGTTTATCTTCCACGTATCCATGTCAATGCAGCGTCGCACAAATGTGCCATGCTTTGCAGAGGCGCCAAGGCTCGAGGCATGGCGTTTAGAGGCACAGCTCCATAAAAGAGAGGGGGAAAAAAAGTCGTGTTTTTGTTCTTTAGCTAAAGGAATTGTATCTGCATTTTTTTTCTCTCTCTCTCTTTTTCAGTTGTTTCCAACAGACATCGAGGCCAAGGCACAGTCTCGTGGCGAGAATATGATACACCAGAGGCCGAAACGTAAAATTATCAATCCCTAATTCAAACAGACAATCAAATTGCCGGGGCTTAAAACTTGAAACGCGAAATTATTTGATTCCACCTCTCTTTTAATAACGGCTGTCTGATGGCCCAATCAAGCTCCCCATTTCGTCTTGAGTTACTCATGAGTGAGCATATAATAAGATGACTGAATAATTGCCTTTTTGAAGACAAAACCATCTAATCACCCATTGTGGTCAGAGTGGAAAGCTGGACAGGGGAGTTTGGGTTACGATATATTTTTATCTAATCAGAGTGACTGTTTTTTCTATCAGTACATCTCCAAGTGGAGCACGAGGACGCGGCTAAACAGAAACGTAGAGGAATGAAACCGATCCCTCGGAGCACTCGATCAAATCATGGTGCAAATTTCTGTGATGATTTTAAAAAAGAAAAAAAAAAAAAAAGACAGTATTTATTCCCTTTATGTACTGAGGGTTTATGAGCATGGCCTCCACCTACAGCACTTCAGATAAACTTCACCAGTGACGCCATTCCCTCAGATTTGGAGGAAAATAAAGACTTTGAGAATTATGTCGTCTTGTACTATTAAAGCCATTCCTGTCAGTGAAAGAGCGGCAAACCTCTTCATTTTTTTTAAGCTCCTATTTAAACAAACAAAATATCTGCTTTGGAATCATGTTATGTCTCATTTTAGGATGCGATGTCTGCTATCAATACACTAAATCAATACATAATAAATCCCCGGCTTTCTGTCTTTCAGTTTTTACATTAGCTAACTAGCTAGCTAACTAACTGGCTCATTAAGGGCTTTTTTTTAATTATTTATTTCTATATACTGAGATTTGGACTATTTAATTATTGTATTTATTTAATTATTTTTTTTAATCTATTTAATTAATGTATTTATTTATTTAATTTTTTGTCGCTTTTTTCCCCCCCTACTTTCCAGCATTTTTTCCAGATTTTAAAATGTTTTAAAAAATCTTACTGGCTAGATTAACTAGCCTGAGGTAAAAATATTCGGCTAAATTCTAAAAATTCTGAAAACTGTTGTGTGAAACTACCATTGTACGTGATTTTACAGTTTAAATGACATTCTGAATCAATATAATAGCGTTATGTGTAGTTGCTAGTTAAACTAGAAGCTTGAAGTAGCTAGCCTACTAAAGTAGCAGCTTAAAGATAGTCAAGCAGGTTTTGGCTAATATTAGAGCAATGTATTTAAGACTTTAAATACATTTTCGTGATGGCGCAGAACAGGAATGTAAAGAGGAAGGTTTTACATGAAGGATCTGTAAAGTCTCCAAAGTTTTGAATTTCATGCTAATACCTTTGTAGATTACTTCACAGACCGCTAAATTAGCCACACAGAGTCTCTATGGCAACTCGGCTCAGTTGTGGCCGATAGCGGGAAAGTCAAGTCTGATGTTCGCAGTCAACGTTGGATTTCCAATTGATTTGCATTAAACGTCGCTTGAAAACTATGACTATGACGCTTGTTTCTAGGAACATGCTAACAGCGTGTTAATCAGAAATATTTCAATATCAAGAGATTTTATGTGTTTCGAGGTAAAGGCTTGGTATATAATCATACAGTCTGATGATAAAAAAAATTAAAAATGTCTCTCATTTCCCTATATGGAGTGAGTGGACTTCATTTTCCTTTTATCGAGAAAGTGTTCCATTTTCTGTGATTAGAACCATTAACGTCATTCAATCCATTTTTTTTTTTTTTGAACTAGAGAAATCTGCAAACACTTATTTCTCAAGGACACACTGCGAGTGTGTGTATGTGGGAATGTAAAATGAGATGAAGGTGTGAGAACAGCTAGACACTTACGAGCTGTCTGGGTGGACCTGTCCATCCGTGCAGGTTCACAGGGACATGAACACTGGACAGAAGCGCTGAGGTTACGACCGCAGGATCGGGCCGCGGCTGCGCAGCATCACCTCTCGACAAACACAGTGTTTCTGCTTATACTCTGGGGCTTAAACATACAAGAGTAATTACCTTCAGATGATAAAGAAACTGCTCAGTATTACTACCGATCACGGAGCTGGTGTTCGGCGTCAGGCTCCACCGGTTCACGAGGAATCAATCCTGGTGGAGGGGCGATTTATTTATTTTTTATTTTTTTAAAGGATATTTCAATCACATATTTAAATCTAAATGTATTACTGCATATGCTGATTCCACTGAATCTTTTTCGGAAAACTTTTTAAGAGTCCATGACTATCGACTTTCGTGTTGGTAAAACAAGTATAAACAATTAAAACGATTTAATATGTGTATATAAAAGGAAATAAAATGTTATTTCTTAGATTTGACATTTCCCTTTGTGTCACCATCACGGTTTATGATTTCATTTGGAATGAAAGCGATTCAAGATGGCCACCCTTAATTCTGTGAAGATTTATATATATATATATATATATATATATATAAATATATTTTTTAAAGCTAAATGTTCAAGGCTTACCTGCCAGCTATAAGCTTCCCGTATCTGTTATCTACCTCATCCTCAAGGCGACAGAAGACCAACCTTCAGACACCAAGGCAACACGGCCTGGCTGATTGACTACGTTTGACGTGAATTTTTTCTCGTCACACATGCATGTCCAGCACAGGGACAGCTTTATTTCCAACGTTCTCACAAGGAACAAAGCATTTCTTTTCTGAAAGAAGATGGTGTTGCAAAACATAAAACCCATTTGAAGCAAATGAAGAAGGCATGACCGTTCGACTAGGCCGCTCTCATTATCTCCGCCTGAAAACAGTGGGAGCTATTTAGCGGCACCACTCAAGACTAAACCAATGTTATTGCAAATGGAAATAAGCACAGGGACCCAAAACGGTTCTTTTAATTATTTCTGCATCTCTGTGTCTCGAGTCGACCCGCTGTTTGGCGAAGCCCCCTGCCCGAACCTCATTTCAATATTCCTCCGTTTGCCGGAGCGCTTCATGAGCGTGGTGGAACGGGAGACGGGAGAGATCAAGGCTATCAGTGATGGCAAATCAAACACATTCGAGAGCTCATTGAAAAGCCCGAACGCTGTAATTACCACCAGATAAGACCTCCCGCCTCATTCTCATTACTAATAACCGCACACACTGAGGGGTGGACTCTTTAGGGATTTGATGCGTGAAAACATTCATATTCCATTTCTGCGTCCTTTAATAATCACAAAATAAAGGATTACATCTACATCCGCGTTCATTACCGCTGTAATGCTTTTGTAAAATGCAACGCACATTTCATTTAATACAGAAATCCTCGAACGGGCCCCGGCCACGTGCGATAAAAATGTAGCCAATGCTACGCAAAACACAAACTTAGCATGTTGAATGTCAGCCCCGAACGGAGCTCGGGGGATGTTCTTGCTCTCACCCTCTCAAATCCCTCCATGCATAATGAGATGAATCTATTAACATAAGCCAATTGCTCCTAAATGGAGTGCTAAAGAAGGCAATAGCACATTAGGCAGTTAACAACAGACTTCCTAATTGTACAAGTGAAAAGATAGTAGGATTAAGTGTGTGTTTATTCTCAGCGCTCCATTAACACGTTCTCCCAAGAGAATTAAACCCCAGCGAGGCTGACCTTTCACATTCACGTCCAGGCAGAGCAAGCCCCAGGCTTAAAGCAGCTCCGACTCCACACATTCATCAAATGAGCGGACGTGTATTTGCCCGGGATGCTATTAAAACGCCTCGGTACGACGTTTTGCTAATGCACGCATAATCCGCATTCTCCTACCGAGAAGCTCAGCTGTTCCACTTATGCATTAGAGAATGTCGAGGAAGGATGCGAGTGCAAATCTGGTCTTAAACCTGAAACGCTCGGGGATTGGATTATTGATGGATTGTAAAAGAGGATAAAAGCGCCTGGCAGATGAATGAATGACTGAGGCTTCTGTACTCACCAGTCAATCCAGACAGATCCCAGTCTTACACAGGTTTATGATTACAAACATGATTTTATGTACATAAAAAGAGATTTTATTGCTACACACTACAACCATTATACTCTGAGCAAAAACTCACTAAAATTCCATGAGTAAAAATTCATCACAAAAGCATCATCATCCCACAAAAATATAGAAACAAAGAAGTACAGAAAAATGGGTATGAGGATTTAATAAAAACTTTTATATGATTAGAATTGGTGATTAAAAAATAGTCATACAAATCAGGATTGATAGATTTAAGTACGTTTATCTGATTAAGCACACTTAATAAAATAAAATAAATAAATAAATAAATAAATAAATAAATAAATAAATAAATAAGCAAGCAAGCAAGCAAATAAACTTATTTTCTGAAATGTAAGCAAGCACACTAAAATGTAAGAAAAAGTACACTTGATAAATTTAAGAAAAAAGTGAGTTAAAGTACCACTAAAATGCGAGAAAATAACTAAGTAATAAATGAAAAATAATAACTAAGTAAGTACATTAAAATGTATTTAAAAAATAAGCATAAACCCTTAAATTCATTAAATTTACTTATTTTTTAACATTTAAGAAAATAATAATTAGGAAGACATAAGTTTAAGAAAATAAGTACACTTAATAAATCTAAGAAAATAAAAAGTACGTTAAAGTACGGCAAGGAATATTGAAGTAATTTAATGTGCATTTAAGTACGTTTAAGTGATTTTAAGTCGAACTAAATAAGTAAATTTAAGCAAATAAAAGTAATTAAGTACTTCGAGTAAGCATAATTAAGTTTAGGTTAATTTAGCTTAGGCAAATTTAAGTAAGTAAACGTATTAAATAAAATATAGTAAATATTTATTTTAAATTAAGAAATATGTTTAACCAAGTACATACAAAAAGCAGGTTTAAGTTTAAGCTTAAATTTAAGTAAATAAGTTTCATAATAAGTTAATGAAGTAAATGTAATAAGATTACTTTTTTTTTTTTTTTTTTTTACTTATTTCAAGTTTAATTAGTTACAAGTAAGTTTAAGAAAATAAGTACGTTTAAGTACGTCAAGGAATATTAAGTAATTTAAAGTGAATTAAATAAGTAAATAAGCAAATAAAAAAATTTTTAAGTTAGCTAGTTTAAAGTACAAAAATTATATTTAAATAAGTCCTATTTAAATGTTTAAACATTCAACTACATATAAGAAGGTTTAAGTAATATTAATTAAGAAGGCTTAAGTTTATGGAAATAAGTTTAATAAGTACATTCCGCAATTTGTAGAAAAATAAATTCTTAAGTATGTACAATGCAGTAAGTTTAAATTAATTTTAAGCACATTTAATTATATTCAACTAAGCAGATTGGACAGGTTTAAGATAGAGAAATGCAATGAATTTTTTGTCCCCCTCATTTCAAGAATTTTTCCATCCAGGGTGTCCCCCCTCATCACACCCAGCGTTCTCTGGGCATTCTCCGGATCTACCCCGAACATGCTGAATGAAAATAATTAATTTTACATTGTTAGTAGGAATTTTTGGGACACAATTGTTTATCAACATTTATGCAATCTGTCTAAATGGAGCCAGTGTTTCTATAAATCTGGAAGCTGTAGACGCCGCAGCATCTCACACCCCGCTAATTTCTCTACCGGCCAGTCACTGAGGAAGTGAGTGGGCAGTCTGGACACTTCTGTTTCTGAGATGCTCAGCTTGTCTTCATGTGAAGTTTCATATTTATGGGTTTTTTTTTTTTTTTTAATTCTTTAACGAATAACGCTGACAAGTTTCATTATTTCATGTCACAACAACCAAGTCCTCAGTATGACAAACAATTACACACAAAGAATGAAATAAATGATGAAATAAACAAGTCAATGCCTTCCATGTTAATAAATTGTTCTTTTAAAATAATTACTTGACATTTACATGTTTAATTATACTTACAGTAATAAAGTTTATTTAATATTCCTGACCTTTTTGAATTCTGCGATGTTTTATGCTATCTATTTATCAAAAAGGCCTCAGAAAATCCACTGTGCTAGCGCTTACCAAACGATAACACAACTCAGCGCTAATCACTGTTGGTGTTTCCAGACTGCAAGCATCAAGAAGACACCACCGCATGTTTAAATAACCATGTGTAAGGAAAAAGAAATGGTTTAAAGGCGAAAGAAAAAAAAAGAAAAAGAAAACAAGTAGTAGTGACTCATTTGACAGGCAGATAAATGAGCATTTTCAGCATTCTGGGCATTAAACTAATCGAGCAAAGCTGCAACAGTGACCAGAGAAGCCACATCGTCTCTGGAGAAAGAGTTCTGCCGTCAGTGCACCTAGCCATGTATTGCTAAAGCAAGAACCACAAGCTTGAAGAGAAAAAAGAAGAAGGAAAAAAGACCGATAGACTGACAGTGGGACCGATGGCTGATTCAGATGTGTACATGGAATGGAAGCTCGTGTGTGTGTGTGATCGCTATCTTCCCCTACGTGCAGGGGTTATTCCCCGGCCTGCCCTTAACACAGGGTGCACAGAGCTGGATCCAATTACGCATGAGGAAGCCCAGACGCACTCGACGCAGCTTGAAGGCCCATCAGTAAGGCTGAGCATTAATAACCCATTCCTGTTCTGGCCATTGTAATGGGCTGCCTGCAACACACTGTAATCCTCCTGCGAGGGGAAAAGGGGGGGAGAAACAAATGAGGAGGAGGAGAAGGACGGCGGAGAAACAAAATGCCTGTTAGGCATAATTCTGACTGTCGCCTAACCCGTGTATTAAACAAGATGGCGAGCGGGTCGACGGGGGTGATTTGTGCAAGCGCTGATTGAGATGTGGTTTATTCAGCGCTAGAGGTCAGCGGGGGAAAAAAAGTTTTGGCAAGTCGGTGCGGGTGGAAAACAATGAGCCCCCGCTGCATATTTATTTGTCATCTCTTTGTTTTTACAGCGCAAAGGATAAATGGCTCAAATGACACGGCGCAAGCCTGCACATTGTCAACACAGGTAATAAGTCACCGTTGCCATTCCCATTCCCACACTCAAGCTCAGGCCTCCATTTGCATTATATATATATATATATTTATTATATACAATATATATAATTTTGCCAAAAGTTTTGGGACACTGTCTTTTACATGCACATGTATGTAATATGGAGTTGTCCCTCTGGGAAGGCTTTCCACAAGGTTTAGGAGTGTGTTTATGGGAATTTTTCACCATTCCTCTAGAATCTCATTTGTGAGGTCAGACACTGATGTTGGACGAGAAGGCCTGGCTCACAGTCTCCACTCTAATTCATCCCAAAGGTGTTCTATCAGGCTGAGGTCAGGACTCCAAGTTCCAGTCAAGTTCCTCCACACCAAACTCACTCATCCATGTCTTTATGGACCTTGCTTTGTGCACAGTCATGCTGGAACAGGAAGGGGTCATCCCCAAACTGTTCCCACAAAGTTGGGAGCATGAAATTGTTTAAATCTCATGGTATGCTGGAGCATTAACAGTTCCTTACACTGGAACTAAGAGGCTGAGCCTAACCCCTGAATTCAATGATTTGAAGGGGTGTCCCAAAACTTTTGGCAATATAGTGAGTATATTTATGTATCAATGTATACACATATATATGCGCATTTCTACATGCGCCCTCCTCACCCTACCCCAAAGATAATCCCAGCTCAGAATGGACTGGTCCCAGATGAGCTTACCTCTTCCCTAAACACCCCATCCATACAGTCGTGTTATTTCGAAAAGCATGATTTGTAAAGAACTTCACTACTTTCTTTCGCTCTGGAGCCCTTATTTCTGTCCAACGCACAGCTCTCCCTCCCTTATTCTGCTGTAAAACACATCTTCAACATATCTGTCAGCACTCCACCCTGCTCTCGCAAATCACGCCAGTGCCACATATTAACCTGCGCACACCCCCCCAGTCACTGACCTCCTGATCCATCATGGCGAAATGACAGATTTCGAACTCCACCGCGTAAAAGTTCTGAAAGTAAATCACAAGCAAAACCCTTTTTTTTCCCCCCAAATGGTAAATTTTACATAATGACCACTTTTAGGGTTGCATCAATCAGTATCTTTTTTTTTTTTTTTTTTTCCTCTCCCTCTTCTCTTCAGCACTCTTGCATTAGTGCCAGAATGCTTGCACAGCTGACATGAGGTCATTTCTCACCTCACGAGTCCGTGTACGACGCTCTCAGTTTCCAGCTCTTGGCAAAAAGCCGACAGAGCCACACAGAGAGCCTGAGCACCAAATTGGATACAAGCAGAACCATAAAACGGCCTTCCGAGAGCGTAAGAGTACACACACAAACAGAGCTCGTATGCACTGCTACACAGTTGTGCGGAAACGTGATTAAAACATCTCTGGCGTTTAAACCGCGAGGCTCGGCGCGCTCGTAAAGCGCACGGCTAGCGTTCTGCCTCGGTTAGGAAAACACTGAGGTCATCGGCGTACGCTCACACGCCCACCCGACTGCTCCCTTAAAACCTGACCCTTGACCTTGAGCTGCCATGACGCTAGTTATTACGGTCTTTTGTATAATAAATCTGATATCAAACTGCAAAACGTTATGACACATGACCACATGTCATTAAATAAAAAATATATAAAATATGACTGCATATTTGCACCACATCCAGGAGGAAGGTTCGCATACAGAGGCAACAATTTTCCAAAGAGGTCATCAAGTCTACAATTAGACGCCATCCTTCATGACAACAAACTATTTGAACAGAGAGCCAAGGCCCCCCCCACCCCGCCATTAAACCGCAAATACAAGTGAGCCAGGAGGTCGCTACTGGAAATACGACTGGAACTGCAATCTATTTTCACATGAACTTTTCACTAACAAGACCATGGGGTGAGTTTGAGCAGAAAGGAGAATGCTTTGTGTATAAAATCCCTGCTGTTAAGTGAAGATTAAAACCGTGATGTTCCGGGGGAATCCGACTTACCGGTTCATTCGTCGTCAGGTCGCAGGAATGCACCTCGGATGGAACAGCAGGACATTTCAAACATTCACACCTCACTCGCATCTAGAAGCAATTTAGTATAAGCTAATGGATCTGCTCGCGTTGTTGAGTGGGTGGGAAGAAACCAGAGAACCCTGAGGAAACCAACACACGCATTTGGATTAAACCAGGGTCCCTGGAGACGTGAAGTCGAAAGGATACACACGGGTTATGGTTAAATCTTCCAACAGGATGATACAAAATACAAAAATCTAGAAACCACTTTTCTAGTCTCCTGACTGAAAACCTAAAGAGAAATCACAAACATGAATTGGTAAAAATTGCTCTTATCAAAGCGACATGAAGTAAAAATATAAATAGTGCTAATTACAAGACATGCATTGAACTAAAGGGTGGTGATCATTCTAAACATCTTCAGTTTCCCTCCAAGTGACATTTTCATCCCCAGAAAACAGAAACATGGAGGCAGGAAGTGGATGACCATACCATAACTTTATTGTAGATACATTTAACTACAATTATTTTAAAAAAACAAAAAAGGGAAAATAAAGAGTATTTAAAGGTGTTTGTGATCCATAAGGTGCAGATCGTAAACCACTGCAGCACTTTTACAGTATGAATAAGAATTAGTTCACGTCCCTTAAAAACAGCGCTGCAGCTCGTGATGGCCCGGAAACATCTCTGGATGAAAACGCTGGCTGTTTTAAACCGAACAATAACCTCCCAATCTATCTCCAAAAAAAATAAAAAATAATTCACATCACAATCCGGAGCCAACTCGATGCTGAGATATTATATATATATATATATATATATATATATATATATATATATATATATATATATATATATATATATATATATATATATATATATATATAGGAGTGCATTTGATTTTTTTTGTATTATTTTTCAGGGCAAAACAAAATTCACGGACTAGCAAAATGTTAAATACTGAAATGTAGACAACTGCTTGTTCGAGCCCTTGTTTTTTTCACGGATTCAGGGGCTGAATTACAAAAAAAAAAAAAAAAAAAAAAAATCACATAAGAGGTAAACAAAAAGAAAGAAAAAAAAAAAAAAACGGGGAAAATAAAAAGGGAGCCGTCTTCACCGACATGCACTACTTGATCTGGAGCTATGATATGTTAAATATAAAATCTACCTAACAGGAAGGGCCTAAACTTAATGCAAGACATGCCTGTCGGAGGAACCGATCGATTTACAGTTGAATATCGACAATATTACATTAAGGCAGGACATGAAGGTATACACAGGACGTACATTTAGTCCCAGATTGGAGAGATTAACTTTATCTTCTACAGTAATTCTCCGATGATATCCTGCAGGCACGTATGTTATCTTTCTGATCACATTATTGTTATTATTATTATTATTATTATTATTTTTAAATAGAATTGCAAAATACCAGCAGTGGAACAGCAGCAAAGGCCAAAACCACAATTTAATTTTTATTATTTTCTTTTTTTTTATATGTAATGGTATCATATACACATTTCTTTTTCTCTTTCTGACATGAGGTAAGGTATGGCGCCCAAGTGCAATGCTCATTTGTGCTACATGTACAAAAAAATAAAAAAATAAAATAAAAATAAAAAAAAAGACAACCCTTTTGAGTCAGGAAGAGAAACAAATCGCAGTCTCTGCAGTACGATGGACGTCCAAACTCCCTTCTGACAACGTGGGGGGAGAAAAGAAAAAAAAAAGACACAAAATTTACACCATTCTCTAAGCAGTGGGAGCAGATCTAGCTCGTGTGCTCAATCTCTAGCTGGGATGATGTCATCGAAGTGGGTGTGGCACCATATGAACCATTTCACATTGTGTTACAGAAGAGCTTCACTAACTAATCTGATGTAGAAATAAAGAAAAGGGTGAGCTGCTGGAAAGTGAGAGCTGAGGACAATAAAATGTTAGAGTTTTATAGAGGAATAGTTTGGTATTTTCACTCCAAATGTAGGTGAGCCATGTTGCCAAGATGATCATCTAATACATGGCAAACCTTTCCCTCGAGCCACGCCCAAACCACGTCCACTTCTTCCAACTGCTTGATATGATCCTGTCCACTATAAAAATATCCAAAACCTCATTGTGTAACAGCAATTCCTGAAGCGGCCTACTCCATTTTATTTCTTTATTCTCAGTTTATTAAATGATGTGGAATGGCTGCAGAATCACCATCACTGATATTATATCTACTATAAACGTTTCCCCTCACCTGCCTCTCTCTCGCTCTGTCCTCATTCATGGAGTTTTACCACAGACACCGGAAACTCACTTCATCACAATTACATGTTTATTTATTTATTTACTTACTTTAAAAAAAAAAAAAAACGTGGATATGTGTAACATCTACATCAGCAAAGCGATTTAAACTTCAGAATAAAGGAAATTAAATCAGCATTTTCTGACCAATCTGAATAGATGATTCAATTTCTTCTCAAATACACAGACACCGAAGCTGCCGAGCTACATTTGTGAGGAAAATAACGGGTATTATTCATTGGATTTTTATTAACCAAACTATTCCTTTAAGCCCCTCCGCCTTTTTCCCCCTCTTCCTCCCGAGCCGACCGTTCGATCCTGTGTGGAAAGCCGTTAAAAAAAAAAAAAAAAAGCATGCAGGGTCGCTGAACTCTTGCTCAAAAAAAATAATAAAAAAGAAAAGATTGCACTCGGAGGAGCGTTCGAAGGTCGAGGCCAAGGCAGTGACACGCATGTCTATGGGGCCAAAACATAAAGCTTGATGGCACCTGCTCGCTACAATTAGAAGATATCGTTATACGTCGGAGATGGTACATCAGGTATTCTAGAAAGACAAAAAGGCACCATTGATGGGCATCTTATTTAGAAAAGACAAAAATAATAAATGGGAATGGAGTCTAGTGCAAACTGTAGTGTGTGTACGAGCATCCCCGTCTAAGGTGCACAGAAGAGTACAGGAGCGGATAACGACCACCTTCTGAAAGATTACAGCTCTATCTACAAACCAACCTTGCTATGTTTTTCCTTTCTCTTTCTCGAACAGGGTGTTTGTGAGGTAGCGTCACCTGCGAGATTTCACTTCAGCTTCATAATTCCAGCCGTGCTTCTTTAACAAAAGAAAAAACAGCAGAGCGCAGAACGGGAGGTACCGAACAGGCATCACAGCCATCCTCTTCACTCAGTCAGGTAGTTAAGACATGTCTTCATGCGACATGGAAATGAACAAAATAATAATAATAATAATAATAATTCACTGCAAGGACTAATTATAGCCTAGAGATCGATTTCTGGGGTTTGCATGATGAACACGGGTATCTCCTATTTTTTATTCTCTCTCTCTCCACCGTTAAGCAAAAGTAAACGAGTGAAAATGCGCGGAAAGGTAAGACTTAGGACAGGGAAAGGAGGGGAAAAAACATGGCTTATACGTGTTAAGGAAGCAGATTAGAGTGCAATCTGTTGATTTCCACAAGCGTTAAGCAACCCTCTCCACACGGAGGCACTGAGCTGATGCTTATGTGAGGAAATTACGGAAAAGAAGAAAGGGGGGTGGGGTAATTATGTGAAGAAAATGTCTGCCTAAATTTCTAAGCAAAAATATATAATAATAATAATAATAATAATAATAATAATAATTGTGGGTGGGGGAAATGATGAAGCCGACCTCTAAAACTTGTCTGCTGCCAAAAAAAAAAAAAAAAAAAAAAACGAGCAAACCCACGATTTAGGTCAAATAAAGAGGTATTATAGTTACAGTGCAAAAAAAGATGAGAAATTCAAGCTTAATAATAATATAATAATAATAATAATAATAATGATAATAAAACATAGCACCGAAAAAAAAAAAAAAAGAGAAAAGAAAATGCATGCAATTAACTGAGGTATTCGAGTAAAAAAAAAAAAAAAAAAAAATTAAATGCCTATTAATAATGAAGACAAATACGCGAGACGACGAGAATGAAACTAAAGGCTGGTTTCCACGTCTCGAGGCGAGTGAAATCACGGAGGATCGAGTTCACTGACGCGGCATCGCTTCGCATCACTACTGACTTTGGTGAGGTGAATGGATATGATTTACAATATCGGTACGTAAAAGGTGCTCTGTGTCTTACAGAAGTAGCCGATCTTGTTTGAATATATTTTTTTTTCTCTTTTCTTTACAAAATCTGCAGCATATTTTCCCGAGTGATATGTCATTTTTGTGTTCCAACATTAAAATTCCAAAAGCACTCGACTGAGAGACGTCCAATCCTCGCGATGATCGTCCAACTAAACCAAAAAAATAATAATAATAACAATAAGTTCCTGGTATCAAAAAAAAAAAAAAAAAAAAAAAAAAAGGTTCCTGAAACCCAGAAACCAGACACAGTAATAAACACTTAATATTGTTCTCTGTATATAATGGTTTATATCGGCAGCTCTATAAATAGTATTATTTCATAGAACCGTCCTGTTGGTCTACACAGCTATGAAAACATGCATCGTGCTTGTAAAGGAAAAAGATCAGACACGTTAATGCCCCTGACAGTGGCTGAAAGTGAAGGGCAACTACTTAGCACTGTGCACATGCAGTTCAGACACCGTCCTCAGCATTAACGTGTTCGCTCCTGCTGAATTACAGTAAGTGGGAATGTTAAAGGAGGGTCTTTCTTTCTAAAAACAACGCAACGCTACGGTGCCGATCCGACGAAATGTTCGCGACTGAGCGAAAAACAGAACGAAATAAGTGCAATGAAGATTAAGGACAGCGTCTCAAGACCAAGGAAAACGTCACCCTCTCTCTCTCTCTCTCTCTCGTGCTCTCTCCATCAACGTTCCAAAAAAAAAAAAAAAACTGGCACTAGTGCACAGGCTGAGGAGTTTAGCGTTTCTCTCACTTAAATGTATAGCTTTCGTTGGAACTATATACAGTCGAACACTACTCTAAAGCGTAAGCTGATTTGCGCACTAGCGACAAAACCGAGCAAAGAGATTTTCTTTAAAATAATCATACAAAAAAAAAAAAAAGGACAAAGAGCAGACACCTGACCTTTAACACTTGCAGAATAAAGCAGTCTTGTGATCAAACAGCCTGGAGGAAATAAAAAGGTAAAGATTGTGTTTGCGCAAAAGGAAAAACAACAACAACAACAACAAAACAATGAAACCCATGAATTCAGTTTGAAGCCTCGGCGTATGTTGATGGTAGTTTCTCTTAGTCGAGGACACACGATGAAGACGGCCCGCGAAGAGGCTTCGGCGTGTCGCAGAGGGCCGGTGTGTATTTGTCTGTGTGTGTGTGTGTGTGTTGTAGCTCAGCTGTTCTGGACCTGAGGTTGATTGGCTTTGAGGCTGCGCAGGGCGCGCCGTGCCGCTGCTGATTTAGCGATGCGATAGCTCCGTCCGACTCCTTTAAACTTTCCTTTTCCCACCACCTCCACGGTCACGCGGACTTTTCCGTCATACGTCCTCTCAGCCGGACTGCGAGAGAAACACACAAGTCAACTACTTACACGTAACACTCTACCCAGCTACGCTGTACCACTAACCTTAACACCCTATACACAACACAGACCATACTCTTTCCTAACCACCTCAACAACCAACCTATACACACACACACACACTCCAAATCTAAACTAAACTACCCCACCCCCACAACCTATAACTACACTCTACCACTAACTGCAACACCCTTATACACAACCTAGACCTCACCTTAATAATCCACACACAACCTACACTCTACCTTGAACCTAGATTCTATCCCCAACTTATAACCTATGCTACATTACTAACCTAAACACCACTATACAAAAACTAATACGTGCAACTAGACTTCTAAACTCACAACCATACAACCTACAACCTCAACAGATTTCCCCAACCACTAACCTTACAACCTAACCCCTAAGCTTATTACATTAAACCAACCTACACCACCTTAATAGCCTCACCCTACAGAGCAAAATCAACAACCCTTAACCTAATACTAAATACACCGACCAGGCGTAACATTTTACTGCCAAAACAGCCCTGACCCGTCCTGCACTGTGTATTCTGACCCCTTTCTATCAGAAACAGCATTAACTTCTTCAGCAGTTTGAACAACAGTCGCTCACGTGTTATATCGGATCACACGGGCCAGCCTTCGCTCCCCAAGTGCACCAATGAGCCTTGACCGCCCATGACCCTGTCACCGGGTCACCACTGTTCCTTCCTTGGACCACTCTTGATAGATACTGACCACGGCAGACCGGGAACACCCCACAAGAGCTGCAGATTTGGAGATGCTCTGATCCAGTGGTCTAGCCATCACAATTTGTCCCTTCATCAAACTCGCTCAAATCCTTACGCTTGTCCATTTTTCCTGCTTCTAACATCAACTTTGAGGACAAAATGTTCCCTTGCTGCCTGATATATCCCACCCACTAACAGGTGCCATGATGAGGAGATCATCAGTCTCATTCACTTCACCTCTCACTGGTCACAATGTTATGCCTGATGGTTTATAACACTTTACAAATGATGTCATCCTACACCCCAAAATAAACACCGACACACAATCCGGAAGCTCAGCAACCTACAATCTTAACTTAAACCGTAACTATAACACTTTGTCAGTACCTAAATCTTGAACTTTTCCACTCTAAACACAACCAGTTCCCATTTTCATCTTGTACAGAAATGTCATCAATCAGGGTGATGAGGCTTTCACATTTCAATACTTTTCTATCAATCCTAAAGCATGTGTATGGACAGAGCATTAAAGTGTCACACCTGAATTTGGCAGTCTCGGGTTCCATCTCCAGTAGCTCTCGCACGGGCGAGCGTGGGACGTTGGCGGAAAATTTCTCTGCAAAACAAACCCAGACAAAAGCCCAACATTTCAATACAACATCTCATCATGCGTACAAATCAGGACATATGAAAGATAACTGCGTTTAAGGCCCTCGCCGCATGAGCTGACGAACAATCAAGCTATACAAAATGCAGACGTGTTTCGACGACTATATGCGTCTCGTCCTCACCTATCAGCGGCCTCATCATTGGATAATACACTTGCCAAACGGTCTCGAGTGACATCTTGCTATCCATGTAAATTGCCCCGGCTAGTGATTCGAAGATGTCCCCCATTGCTTTGGGGACTTCAATATCCTCCTCTTTCTCTTCGTCTTCTTCGGATCGGCGCAGCTGAAAGGGAGAAAAGTGATTGCAGGTTTTTTCCGTTCGTGGCAGCGTTTTCTCACAGGAGCAAAACTGCATACACCCATACGGCAGACTCATTTTAAATTAATTGAACTCAACAAATAGATGAAAACGTTATATGTAGCGAAATAGCTGGAATAGTGTACGAGGTACGGTCCGGATTTTACATCTTCCACCCAATAAATAAGCACTCAAGGTTCAGAATTGGTCATACATCACAGGCCAAAACATGATCTGTCCTCAATTACATTTAACGTCGGACTTAACAAAAGCCTCGTCTGTTGTGCTCCGGAGTCTACTGGAGACGATGCTACTCGGCTATGTAATTAAGGGCAACGTTACTTATTTTAATGAATTTGCTTCTCTCCTCATACAGGATCCAATGTTGTCCCTGAGGCATACACAAAAGCTTTCCAGCGAAACAAGGCTATGGTCAGTGCCAAAATAACCATTTCAAAATAAATTCAATCCAACGGCATTTTCAAAAAGAGGGGGAAAAAGCACCTAGTGAAAAAAATTAAAGAAAAACAAACAAAAAAAAAAAATAGAGAAATGATTGATACTGCCAATGTTGGCATGGCATTTCTGAAGGCTCTCAAAGGAATACATTTATCAAAGCTGCTGCACTCAAAACAACGAACACACTGTGTAATGAAAAAGAATAATATATAAAGTTTGTAAAGAAACAATGGTTTAGACAAAAGTTTACTTTATCAGTAAGCAGGCAAACCAGAAGGAAAGTGATTAGTCATCTAGCTCATTTAGCACAATCGGTGGTCCACTCAAAACACTGGGATAACAACAAAAATGATCAATTAATCCATCAATGATGATATACACTTATACTTTCATACACTAAATACCAAAAAAGGTGAGGCACGAACATCATAAGACCTCTAAAGATAAGATAAAGATGAGTCCTGTATGTTGAGAGATGGGGATTGGACTTGACTAGCACGTGCCACAGATGCTTGACCGGATTGAGATCTAGGGAATTTGGAAGCCAAATGCTTCCTCAAACCATTCCAAAACAATTTCTGCAGTGTGTCAGGGAGCATTATCCTGCTGAACGAGGGCACTGCCGTTAGGGAATACCGAAGTAACATTCACATGGATGCCAGGGTCCCAGGTTTTCTAGCATCAGCTCTTCTCCACACACACACACACACACACACACACACAGCCATCCACATGATGTGAATGAAAACGTGATTCATGAGAGCAGGCCCTCTTCTCCTCTAGTTCTAATGGTCACGAGCTAGTTGTAGGTGCTTTAACGTGATGGACAGGGGTCAGTCTAAATCGGGACCAGTCAAACTTGCTCAGATCATTAACCCTGTACATTTTTCTGGCTTCCAACTATAAGAACTGATTTTTCACTTGCCGCTTAATATATCCCACCCCTTGCCATGTTATTCACTTCACCTGTCCGTGGTTTTAACGTTATGACTGATCAGTGCATGTAATATATACAGTATACGCCAATCAGGCATAACATTATGACCACCTGCCTAATATTGTGTTGGTCTCCCTTTTTCTGTCAAAACAGCCCTGACCCTTCATGCACTGTGTATTCTGACACCGCTCTATCAGAACCAGCATTAACTTCTTCAGCAATTTGAGCAACAGTAGCTCATCTGTTGGATCGGATCACACGGGCCAAACCTTCTCTCCCCACATGTATCAATGAGCCTCGGCCCATGACCCTGTAGCCGGTTCACCACTGTTCCTTCCTTGGAACACTTTTGACAGATACTGACCACTGCAGACCGGGAACACCCCACAAGAGCTGCAGTTTTGGAGATGCTCTGATCCAGTGGTCTAGCCATCACAATTTGGCCCTTCGTCAAACTCGCTCAAATCCTTACGCTTGTCCATTTTTCCTGAATCTAACATCAACTTTGAGGACAAAATGTTCACTTGCTGCCTAATATATCCCACCCACTAACAGGGGCCATGATGAGGAGATCATCAGTCTTATTCACTTCACTAGTAAGTGCTCAGAATGTTATGGCAGATTGGCGTACATTGTTTTGAACAGTTCTGTAAAAAAAAAATTTTTAAACACAAACCAAAGAGTGGATCGTCTGAATCACTGAGGTGAATCATTTCAGAAAGATAGAACCAACTCGCACACAATTCACACACACAATCTCTCAAAGCTACTGACCTCAGAGTCCATTCCTTGCATTTCGTTCTTTTCCAGCTGAAATTGCACAAAATCGTCGATGACGTGGAACAGCTCGGGTGAGATGGCTTTGAAATATTTGTGGTAGTCGTATTTGACGGCGAGTGAAGCGAATATGGTGTTGTTGACGAGTGCAGAGCGCAGATCGGTCAAGACGCCGGGAGAGTGCTGCCGGGGGTCTTCGTAAAGGTGCTTCGTTATGAGGTAGTCTAAAATCGCATCACCCAGGAACTCCAGCCGCTGGTAACAATCTGCACTCGCAAGGAGGAGAGACACAGGAATACATTGCAAGAAATGAACAAAACAATTTGTATGTCCTGACAAATGATAAAGGGCTATTTATTTTATTAATCTCATTCATTTTTATAATTAACATAGCTTTATGTTTTTAGACACTTGCCTGTGATGGTGTTATAATGATATGAGGCGTGTGTGAAGGCCTGCAGGAGGTAGGCCTTGTTTTTGAACACGTAGTTGATTTTCTTCTCGAAGTTCTCAAAACCCGAGATCAAGTGGTCGAGAGTGCGCTGTGCGTCCGGGTGCTCGAACATGCAGCGTGCTGGGATCTGCAGCCAGCCGTACTCGTCTTCTCCGACGCGTTCTCTGCTGGTGTCATCCCCATCATCATCTCTGTCGCATATCTTCATCTTTATCCTCTTCTTCACAGGCAGCACCTTGAGGCCGAGCGAGCAGAGGAACATCTGGGCGGCTCTCTCCCCGCAGCTGGTCAGGTAGCAGCCGAGCAGGGCCTCCACACAGTCAGCGATGCTCTTGTCTGCGATGCACTGCTCCGTGTGCAGGTCGTACGAGATGCACTGCTTGGCCGTTTGAGTGCCGCAGCTCTCCTCGGCCGGGTTCCAGAAACCCACGACAAACTCGTCCTCTTCGGCCGCCTTGCTCGGGTCCAGGTAGCACATGGCGTCCCAGGAGCTGTAGTCAAAGTCGTCATGGCCGCCGTCCGAAGAGAACATGGGCTTCTTGGGTGCCTTCCAATCGCAGCTGGGTTCAGGAGGGAAGACGCCGAGGGGGAACTTCTTCCCGAAGGCGCCAGAGCCGATTAGCATGGTGTCGATGAACTTGATGTGCTCGTGGTAATACTCCAAGTCGTCTTCGACGTTCACCTCGTCCTTGGTTTCCTTCCACATCAGGTCCTCGTCATCGTCTACGTCGTCCTCGTCGTCAAAGTCGTCCTTGGTGGCCTTTCCGTTAGCCATGTCTTCTTTTGCCTGAAATGGATTTACGGTAAAACAAACAAGAATTAAAGGGGTAATTTCTGGAAAAATAAAGTCGTCGGGTGGAATATCCCTTTTAACAGGCCAACGACTCTGAAAAGCAGCATTCGACAACAACATTCACAGAGAGGGATTTTCGATGATTACAGTTAGCGTTTTTTGGTTAAAACGCTGCATTAAATAAACCCAGGAGGGTTTTAAATGTACAGGCAGAGCCTGGCTGTCCCACTAGTTGAGTCATCGGCTCAAATGCAATCCAATAGCTGACACGCATCCTGAATATCATCTTTACAGCATTAGTACACCATAAAGTTGACCATGTGGGAAAGATTCTGATGAATATTCATTAAAACGTTAACAGTCCTGACATCTAATATTGTAATAATATGGAGAGTTGACGCTGAGAATGAGTCAGCTTCAGGCAAAACCAGCATAATCTTAGCCGACACATGAACAGCCTAAACCACACGGAGCAGCCCAAAACACACAAGGCAGCTCCAAAACGCCCACTCGAGAGCGTGGGTGAATGTTTGACATTTTCCTACTGATTTCTGATGAATGCGTTTTTCTTCCTTCTCACTTTTTTTTGTCTTTTTTTTTCCTCGAGGCATGCTGATTAATAACACATGTTCGAAGCTCAACTACAGCATGTAATACACGCTGGAAGCTAAATGCTTCATGATGACTTGATCACGTTCTTTTAAAACATAAATAAACCGTTTGTTAATTCCGAACCTCTTTTATATCCAGCTTCACTGTGTACTTCATGCAGAAATTTATCCGCCACTCGTGCAGTTCTGCTCATGCAGCAGACCACCGGGCATCTTTAACTGCCACTAATAAATATGCGTGTTAAATTGCATGCTAGGTGTCTCACTAAAGCTGCCTGATCTACAACACTGAGGAGGAAAAGGAATTCTGGCTTTCGAAGCATGTCAGGAAGGATGAATGCACCCCCTGGTGGTAGACGCAGAAAGTCCCACTCCCAAATAAAGCCAAGATGTTCTTAATAGCCCAAAGCGGACCCATGAAACCAGCTGGGTAATTGCGCATGAAGATGCATGTTGATACGGAGTTAAGCGAAGCTTGCAGCGCAAAACAAACATCGGCGGGAGCTGTGGGAGACCGACCTCATCCGAGTCCCACTTGTCAGTGGTGCTCTTGTCCTGGTTCACCACGTAGCCCGGAGGAAGCCAGTTCACAGGCGGATCGAAGATAGACACCACCATCCGACTGGGCAGACCTTTCTTCTTCCCCAGGCGGTACAGGTTACAGTTACTGACCTAGAAAAAAAGGGGGGCAAAAAACTTTTTCCATTCCATATTTATATACAAAAACAAGCGAGCAAAACAGTACTTAAAATAAATGCCCAGGTATGTAATTTACCCTTGGCATAAATTTAGCCTAATTAAAAATGTGCTGTTTTTTAACAAAGATAAATTTTTTTTTTGCTTATTAAAAGGAGTCTGCTGTGTCAGCACTTTGGAACATCACTTTAGCGGCTTGGTGGAAAGACTGGACGTTTGGCGACTTCACATTTTGTAACGGAGTTTAAGAGTCTGCACTAGTGGAAAAAATGTACAAGCAAATAAACGACCAGAGAATGAATGAGAAATATTCAGTGTCCAGTATTTGCCTCAGTGTTTACTGAATTTTTTATTTTTATGCTCCACCGGTTATTCTTGATGGCGTTTCCACGAGAAGCTTTCTCCCCGTTTTCAGGCGTATTTTTGTGTATATTTTAGTAAAGAACAATGGGAGACAAGTAAAATCACAATGAGCCTGGTTTATTAGGCGTCTCCTTCCTAAACTGGCTTCCAGCATAACATTAGACAGTAAAGAATTCAATTAGTCTCGAGCAGCATGAAACCTACCTTCTTGCTCCTCATGTACGAGAGCCGTCCCTCGTGGGCATCGGGATAAGTGCAGAACAGGTAGGTGGTGATGGCGTGTTTGAGGAAAGAGTCACCCAGCATCTCCAAACGCTCTAGATTAAACCCATCGCTAGCGTTGGAGAGGGTCAAAGCCTGCAGGATGAGACCTGGGTTCGGGCCCAGGGCTTTCACACAGTCCCCGGGTAGAGCTACAGGTGCTGAAAGAGACGACGACAACGCGGTTGAAGGTGCTTCGGTGCTGGTTGGCGTTCCACAAGCGAGCCAACGCTCTGAGGTAGGTTTCTTCACACGTCCATCGTAGAAATCTGATTTCTCATCTGGATTACATTCATGGCCGTCCTGGGGCTCGCCGCTCGGAACTGAGGTAGTGGTTTGTGTCGATACGTCACTCGCTAGCTGGCAGTTTAGGCAAACATCATGGCCATTGCTGAGGTTCCTGGAGCATTCACACATGCTCCTGTGTTCTTCTAATAGCTGGGCTCTGTGCACACACGTCTCTAGCTTTATATCTGGTGCGTTGCAGTTCTCCTGCGAGACTTTGCCCTCTCTGGGCTCGGGTGAGCCGGTGCTGAGGTCCTCCTGGGCAGTGTGATCCGGGGCTGCTGAGCTTGCAGCGTGCTTACAGTGATCGTCATCACCATCGTCGTCATCGTCATCATTATCCTCTGTGCAGGTGCTGGGACAGGAAATGAATGACTTGCTGTCGATGGATTTCTTCCATCCAAAGTCTAGATTGGAATACCTGCAGAAAACCAGACGGAAATTGTATCGTTTAATTTTGACTAAATTTCATTAGGGGCAACAAAAACAAACGGTGTCCTATTAAAGGAGGAAGAGTGTCTCTATGGTAGGTTACTACATTCAATATCGGCCTCATAAAAGCATTGTGCGCTAAATATCACTTTTTTAGTTTATTGTTTATTTCGTGAACATCAGGTTGTTTGAAGACGTAGAAAATGAAGAAAATCTGAATTTCCGATGCATCATCAATGAATTTTAACTTTGTTTGACATTCACGCAAAGAGATCTCCAAAGCAAAGGAAGGCAGACAGACTGAAATACTTCCTCAAATGTTTATGCACTATATCAGCTCTACATAAATACACTTGTACAGAGCTGGTGGAGAATGTGCATCAGTCAGGTCACAGTTATCTCCTACAGGTGTTGGACTGACCTGAAGCCAGGTGGCAGGCTCTGAGCCCCCACTCCGGCATCGATGGCCGTCTGAGCCCTAAGTTCCTCGGCTGTCAGGAGGCAGTGTAGCCTGTAGAGGATGCTGGGAAGGCACACGGCTTTTCTCCACAGAGAAGCAGGGATCGGGTGAATGGCACACAGTTCAGGAACTAAAATCTGAAAAAAATTAAGATTTTATTAGTCCGTTAAGCAAAACACATCACGATAAGACTAACCCTGTTCAGATCAGTACCTGTTTGTTTTGCAAGCTCTCCCACTTGGCCTTCCGCTTCTCAGCGCTGCTGAGAGGGAGAGCTTTGCCTTTTTGATTCAGGTGCCGAGGGGTTAAAAGGTTCAGTCTGAAAAACGAATAAAAGCACACACTCTTTAATGGAGTTCCCTAATGCATTACGAGGACTTCATTATCCAAGCTTTCTAATGTCCCACCTGGAGGATGTGTGGTCCACGTCTAAAAGAGGCTGGTTGACGTTGGACAGGTCCAGGTTGTACTTGGTTTTGTAGTATTCGGCAAACGTCTCATACTCTGGTGAGGGGAATTTACTGAGAGGCGTGAGGTCCGTGTATACGTCAGCTACGTAGAAGCGATGAGGCTGGTCAAAATTACGATACCTGAGAGTTGTGGGTTTTTTTTTTTTTTTAAAAGAAAGACGGACAGTAACGTTTTAAATAGCAGCTTAAGGATTTACCTTAAATAGTCTGAATATGTATGATACGGTCAAACAGGCATTACATCATAAACCACTGATAACTTCTGCTTCATCGCAGGAGCACATCTTCATCTTCTTGCCTACCTTGGAATGATGACAGCGTCCTGGTAGTCCTCCAGTCTGAAGGTAAATGGGTTCTGCTTCGTGTACTGAGTATTCGGAATGCCAATTCGTGCTTCAGATTTCTCAATATCCTCCATGAACTTGAAGTCCATATCCAAAGTACTGGAATCTCCAACTGGAAAAGGGTTCGGAGTCAGTGAACGGAAAATAAAATCCTTGATTGATAACCACCGTCTTATCGAGTCCTCCCCTTCTCTCAAGTTCACATTCCCAGTGAGAGGAAAAAAAAAAGAAAAAAAAAACAGAAAAGAATGGCGTGGAGAGGAAGTGCACTCACCCACGTTGAGAGGTAGAACGCAGTAAGCCGAGTCGGCCTCGGTGGGCCTGAACTCCAGTGCAGGTTTCTCCAGGCGGAGGATGTGAGAGAAGATGTACTGGTGCAGGCGAGTGATGAGCTCCAGCTGGGATGAGCTCAGAGAGAAGCCCGACTTCAGCAGCTCTATGGAGATGGTGACTTCGCCGGAGCGGGTATACACAGGGAAATGAGGAATCTGGAATGTGTAATAAAAAGAAATATTCAAATCAAAGAGGACCACTAAAGCAGTGAATTTTCTCAAACTCTAAAGATTTAAAAGAGACAAACATACACGAGGTATTGGTTTAGCTGTGAGAATGCCAAAGCATCTGGTGGTGTCCTCAGGAGGGTACAGCTTTCTCCGGCGGAAGTTGAGTTCGTCTGGAAGGGGCGTGGTCAGAACCATCCCGATCACGTACAGGTAGTAAGACTGCTCGGGTACAGGGTAGCTGCCTCGCAGGCATTCTGGGATCTGAAAACACAAACCGAAATATTTAACTGAACTCCAAACACGCGTCTTAGCCTTCAAAGTTTTCATTCTCGTTCCTGTACGGTCAATTCTGATTATAAAGGTACAGCAGGTGTTGGTTCAAACATACGTCATTGTATTTTTTCCCCATTTAGACATGCACAGAGCAGTACTGAGCAAATTAGAGGATTAGAAAACAACTAGGTGACGTACGTTTTCCCCCCAATTTTCAGCGTACACTCACGGCTTTGGGGTAGCACTGTCTTCTCTTAGTGGAGCCTGGTCTGCCTGGGACACTGGTTTCCTCTTCATCATGCAAGTCCAGCTCCTCTTCATATTTAACCGTCTCCTTTCCCACTGGCATTAAATGGTCATCCAGCTCACCTGAAGCCAAACAGAGAAAGAGGAAAAATAAGATTAACATAACATTCTCACGCCCAGCTGTAAGAAGACAGTGGGGAAAAAAATGTGCATACCTATTTTGTGTAGCTTCTCACAACAAACAAGTGCAACAGCTTTCTCTGCAAGTCTCGCGCAGTGCATTGGGGGCCCCTACATCAACACAGATAAATCATAAGCATAAAGCTTTTCATTTCCTAGTTAGAAAGTATCTGAGGTTTTTGTTTTGTTTTTGTTTTTTTAAAAAAAGAAAGAAAAAGTTTTAAGCTCTCCCAGCCGGTCTTCAGAGCCGCCAACACAAGCTCTGAGCTAATGACCACCCAAGAACCATTAACCATCCATCCAGGTCTTGTATTACATTGTACAAAACAGCTAAGTTGTGTCAGATTAAACGTCTTTTGAACATAATACTCAGCGTGAGATCATTAATAGTAGCACATGGCAGTAACTAACAAAAACATAGTTAAAGAAAACGTTCCCTGATTGTGCCTTGGAATCGATATTGATTATCAAATCAGCCTCAAATTATGATCTCACTCTGAAAAGGAAAACGGTATTGACAGATGCTTATCTTATTAAAATAAAAGGGTGCCGAACAAATAATAACTGAGCGGTACTTACAGTAATGGGCTCCCTGAGGGGTGAGTTGATTGGGAGAAAGAGTGTGGACTGATACACACCCGTTTTCGGCTCGACAGTCTTGCACTTCGGGGCCAGGTGTGTGAAAGGGTCACTGGGAAGTCTTGCACAATAGCTGCACAGGAAAAAAGCATTTGTGTGTTGTAATTCATTGCTTTGTCGAGAAGCAATTTCAGGAAAATCTGACACTGATGGGAATCATGCTGACCGGTTAACATGGCCGATAGCCGTGTTGATGGTGACTCTGGGGCCTCCATCTTCAGCCCGCAGCGAGTATGGAGGGAGGATGTTGTCATCATCTAGTATGGACTCCACCTCATACTCGTTACACTCCGCAGACTTGGAACACTTGTTCCTGAGGATCTAAAATCGAAACATATCAGAAACTAAATGCCTTCAAAAGGGCTCTACACAAAGAAGCATGCCTTGTTGAAACTGCTGACCTTCTCAATGGCCTTATAAGTCTTGAGGTCCTCTTCGAACGCTTTGGTGCGTTCGCTGTCGGCGAGCATGATGTAATTGGAGACAGGAGCGCGCGCCCGACCTTTGGACTGAACGTAGGACCGATACTCTGTGGGCAAGTCAAACCGGACCACCAGATTGCATTTGGGGATATCCACACCTTCCTCTACGATGCTGGTGGCAATTAGCAAGTTGGTTTCATGTGCACGGAACTTCCTCAAAACCTGAAGGAGGAGATGTTTAAGCTTGGCTGACCAAGAAGAAATTACATATAGGAATCTAATGCAATATTTACTCACTTCTTCTTGTTTTCTAAACTCCACTTCCATCTGCTTGTTGCGTGGCTGGTTCTTACCAATGCTGTGGCCGGTGATGAAGTTGCTGCTAATGTAAGCAAGCTCTGGATCCTGCTTCCCTGCCTCCTTTATAAGCCTGTTATTCACAGGGAAAATAAAATATTAACGCACTTATAAGCACTGGTGTCAGTGAGGTACACGTTACAAAGAAAAGTAAACTCATAATTGCTCAGGTTAGATTAAACTAGAATAGCTTTTGCTAATAAAAGTAAAGAATTTAAAAGAATCGGTAGTGCCAGTCTAATATTCCCATCATGTAACACAAACCTATTTAAAACGACCGCCGTGTAACGCCTTTCCACGAAGATGATGCCGCAAAGAATGTTGGTGAACGGCGAAGGGAAGTTGGCCTCTGCCTTTTCCTTCACCTCGACCTCCTCGTCTTCGTCCTCATCTTCAGAGTCACTCCATGAGACGTAGTTGTCCTGATTGCGGTTGTTGTACCACTCGACACTCTCGAACTGCTGCCTCTCGAAGGGTTTATACTCGTGAAGGATCTCGAGCAGCTTGATCACTTTGGGAGTGACGAACTTGAGGTCGAGCGACGCCGGGGAGAAATGCTCCTCGCAGAGAGCGTGCAGTTTCCTCAGGATGGTGTCGGCAAAGAGCAGGAACTTGCGGTTTAACTCTGCCTGCTCGTGCTTGATATACTTCTGTAGCTCACGCACCATGATCCCGGCGGCTTTATCCGCGCACCAGGGGCCGAGCACGGTCAGAACCGCCCTGCAGTCACTCAGAACCTACAAAAAATGGTGTCAGAGGTGTAAAAAAAAAACTTACTAAGAAAGAGAAAGGTTTAGCATTTTTAAAAATGTGGAAAGGCTGAAGATTAGACTTGAGATGGAAAGAGCGTGTTTGAATAATGATGTTGTAAGTAGAATAAGCTCTTCAGCTATGGCCAAGGCCACAAAGTACATATTACGTAATGGTCCATCAACGGAGCACTCTATATTTCAGTACACATATTTACAGTGCTTATCAACGTACTCCATTTATCACAAGGTCTTACGACAAGCAGGTGCAAGCCCAAGGGTGCCAATACATTAATCCTAGTCACAATCAAACAGTTAAGCTCAAGGTCATACGGACCAGAAAATCCCTTTCCTTAGTTTGCGAGCATGTAGTGCACTACATATATTCTAACTGCATGTTACACCGATTAGTCATAACATTATGACCACTTACAGATGAATAACACTGATGATCTCCTCATCATGGCACCTGTTAGTGGGTGGGATATATCAGGCAGCATGTGAACATTTTGTCCTCAAAGGTGATGTGTTAGAAGCAGGAAAAATGGACAAGCGTAAGGATTTGAGCGAGTTTGATGAAGGGCCAAATTGTGATGGCTAGACCACTGGATCAGAGCATCTCCAAAACTGGAGCTCTTGTGGGGTGTTCCCGGTCTGCAGTGGTCAGTATCTATCAAAAGTGCTCCAAGGAAGGAACAGTGGTGAACCGGTGACAGGGTCATGGGCGGTCAAGGCTCATTGATGCACGTGGGGAGAGAAGGCTGACCCGTGTGATCCGATCCAACAGACGAGCTACTGTTGCTCAGACTGCTGAAGAAGTTAATGCTGGTTCTGATAGAAAGGTGTCAGAATACACAGTGCAGGACGGGTCAGGCAGCAAAAGGGGGACCAACACAATATTAGGCAGGTGGTCATAATGTTATGCCTGATCGATGTATACTCTATGTAGTGAGCATAGACAGTGGACAAAGGCTTTTTGAGTTTTGGAAATGCCGAAAATCAACCGATTTTACAAATCCGACACCAAGACTTCTAGTCAGAAATATTATCCTTGACGATATCATTTAATCTCTATTGCCTGTACTATTACAATCTTCCACCATATTTCCATGTTCTTGGTGTTTAGGCAAGGGGGAAATGAAATTCAGTACAGGTACATAGGTACTGTGCAACCTTTTTTTGCCAGTGGAAATAAAGAGAAGGCACCTGTGTTTAAAAATGAGAAAGAGAACCTGTTTGGAGATGTAGGTGGGGTCCCGGTCCTCCCGGTGTGCAGATAAATTATAGTCGTTGAGAAAATGAAGAGCGTCATCCAGCTCGCTTAGGAGCCTCTCAGACAAGCCACTGTTATCCTGGTAAGGGCCGCAGTCCAGCACCACCTCCCGAGGCTGGGTCGCGTACCTGTGTCAAAAATAATAAAGCAAAAAGTTAAGTTTTTATTGAGTCTCTTTGCGTTTCGCTGAAACGCGACATGCAGCCTCAGTGTCAGTGAGAGTAGCATTATCAAACTTTGTTACACATTCAAACAACTTTTACTGAATCGAATCAGCTATTTTACAGAAATTCACATGAAGGACACTGACTGTTCTTATCGTAAGCAAGTGGATGACAATGTGAATAATCGCACCTGTCCAGTACGACAAGATCAGTGGCAGTTTCGGCGTTGCTCCTGAGAATCTTCTCCAGGTTCTGGATCTTCTCCTCAAGGTCAGATGGGTCACATTTGCCATTCAGAATGGAAGCGGTCAGACCGAGGATACGTGGGCATCCGGGACTGTCCTCACATTTCTGAGAACACACGGAGAAAAGCTTTAAATTCAGCACAAGAGAAAATATTACACTCTAGTGAAAACATTTTCATTTAATAATACATAAACTCAATGTCACATTAAATATTCATAAACTTGAGTCAATCACATGATTTAAATGCACACTAATCAAACCATGCTGCTGGAGTGACATCTCCCCAGTGCAAGATGACACATTTATTCATTTCCCTCTGTCTGAGGATGGACATGATTCTCAAATTAACACTCTGTAATTTTACCTTCATTATGTCCCGATAGGGATGGTCCGTGATTGCAAGGTGGCACTCGTCGAAAATGACCAGGTTGATCCGTGATAGTGGCAAGACCCCGAACCTCAGCATGTGCAGGAAGATGTTGCAGGTCATAACGAGCACCTGCAGAAGAACGAGGAGATAAAAATCACATGCCGTCCAGCGGAAATTACAGCATGACAGGCGACAGGCAGATCGGGTCTGCTTATGACATTGAGAAACTCATCGATGTTTTAAAGAAGACAAAAACTTTTCTCAAGCTATTCAAAACCAGACCCTCATCACTAACCTCATACTTAGAAGAACCTTATTACACAGAAGCAGCACTTCACATATTATACATTATCAATTGGAGTATTAAACATAAAAAAACGAGCGTATTTTACTTTTCTGCACATTTTGTACAACGTCATCATGCTGAAGGTTGGTTTGGATGAGAGCTAGTCAAAGGCAGTTAAGTTCAAACGCTCTGTTATACAAGGCTTGGGCAATTAAAAAATAATAAAAATAATAAATAAATATCCAATCAATGTGCTACAAAAAAAAATAAAAAATCAAACTTGTTCATACCTTTATAATCAATTCACTATATTGCCAAATGTTTTGGGATGGCCCTCCAAATCACTGAATTCAGGGATTGGGCTCGGCCCCTTAGTTCCAGTGAAAGGAACTCTTAATGCTTCAGCATACCAAGACATTTTGGACAATTTCATGCTCCCAACTTCGTGGGAACAGTTTGGGGATGACCCCTTCCTGTTCCACCATGACTGCACACCAGTGCACAAAGCAAGGTCCATAAAGACATGGATGAGCGAGTTTGGTGTGGAGGAACTTGACTGGCCTGCACAGAGTCCTGACCTCAACCTCATAGAACACCTTTGAATTAGAGTGGAGACTCTGAGTCAGGCATTCGCGTCCAGCATCAGTGCCTGACCTCACAAATGCGCTAGAGTAATGGTCAAAAATTCCCATAAACACACTCCTAAACCTTGTGGAAAGCCTTCCCAGAAGAGTTGAAGCTGTTATAGCTGCAAAGGGCGGGACAACTCCATATTACATTCATGTGCATGTGAAGGTAGACATCCCAAAACTTTTGGCAATATAGCGTATTACAATTATTCTGCTCAAATCGCTGAGCCCTATGTTACACTGTATATATTCGCCACACCTGATTTTCCTTTATCTCTTCCTTCCAACTGTCCTCCGTCCATGACGCCGAGTTCTCTATATATTCCCCAACCCGAAGATCCGAATGGGTTCTCACAGTGGAGGCTTGCTGAACCACAGATGAAGCTATAACCGAAGGAATGACATCACTAAATACTTCAAACAACAAAGAGAGAAGAGCACAAATTCACTGTAGTTTCCCGTGACATCCGTACCTGTATTGACCAGGAACACGGTCCTCCTCCCATCCTCCTGGCGGATTTGGTGGGAGAGCTCTTTAATAAGAAGTACTGCGATAAACGTCTTCCCTGAGCCTGTGTTTAAGCAGACTATAGTGTTGTGTTCAAGAGCTGCTTCGAGAAGTTCAACCTGAAGGAGGGGGGAAACAGAGATATCAGAATACATACTTATATTGCCAAAAGTTTTGGGACACCCCTCAAAATCATCGAATTCAGGTGTTGTTTTTCAGGGGTTGGGCTCGGCCCCTTAGTTCCAGTGAAAGGAACTCTTAATGCTTCAGCTTTATACCAAGACATTTTGGACAATTTCATGCTACCAACTTCCAGGTTCCACCATGACTGCACACCAGTGCACAAAGCAAGGTCCATAAAGACATGGATGAGTGAGTTTGGTGTGGAGGAACTTGACTGGCCTGCACAGAGTCTTGACCTCAACCTGATAGAACACCTTTGGGATGAATTACAGCGGAGACTGAGAGCCAGACCTTCTCGTCCAGCATCAGTGCCTGACCTCACAAATGCGCTTCTAGAGGAATGGTCAAAAATTCCCATAAACACACTCCTAAACCTTGTGAAAAGCCTTCCCAGAAGAGTTGAAGCTGTTATAGCTGCAAAGGGCGGGACAACTCCATATTACATTCATGTGCATGGAAAGGGAGACGTCCCAGTTTTGGTCTGGCTCGCAATCTCCACTTTAATTTAATCCCAAAGGTGACTCGGTCCAGTTCCTCCACACCAAACTCACTCATCCATGTCTTTATGGAACTTGCTTTGTGCACTGGTGTGCAGACATGTTGGAACAGGAAGGGATCATCCCCAAACTCTTCCCACAAAGTTGGGAGCATGAAATTCAAAGTTCAAAATGTCTTGGTATGAAGCTGAAGCACTGGTATCCTTTCACTGGAACTAAGGGGCCGAGCCCAACCCCTGAAAAACACCTGAATTTAATCGTTTGGAGGGGTGTCCCAAAACCTTTGGCAGTGTAGTGTAGATTAAACAGACTTAAATACCATACATCAATTCAATTTTACATCATAGAAATGGAACAGAAATGAATTAATCTTATGTAACTTATGCAGCTTCAAACTGTACAGCCGTCACCACGTTTTAGTCTCTGTGCTAAAAATGGACGTCTTGGAAAGACTTGCCTGATATTTTCTTGGTGTGTATATGTTGTCGTGGATAGCTTCCTGCTGCCACGGCAGGCCGAAGAAAGGCCCCATGGGAGAGGAGGCAGGGGTCACCAGCTGCAGTCCTGCCATGCTGAGACTCCAATCATCCAGTGTTTATCTCATTTCGTCCTGATCTTCGAAGGTTCACTGCACACAAACAAAAGATTGCATTACAGTCTCTTAACTAAAAGGTTTCATTCAGAAATGTATTCACTTATAACTGAACCAGCAGGCAATGGAAGCGCAGTCTTACGATTTGGATAACAGAACATGATAAAGCTTTGCAGTCTACCTCTCACAGATCATGAGAGGGTCAGCAGCATTAGGTTTGACTACTGCTGTTCTCACTAATTAATTGTCTATGAACCACACTATCCAAAATGCCCCAAGAGATCATCCTGAAATAAATAAATTCAGAGTACTATATCGAGAGGTTTCCTGCGTCCGAGCAGACTTACAGAGTGTGTGTTCGGCACAGCGCTGTGGATCCAGGCTGCACTTATTCTGGGCTTCATGGTCACCATCAGCACTCGTCTCGGCCTTGCTCGCAGGGATCTACGGCATTGAGGCACGAGACACGGCACATGAAGGAACAAAAAAACATACGCATTTTCATATTAGAGAAACTATACAATTCCAGAGTTTTACTGAATTCTCAAATCTGATTGGTTGAACAGTTTAAAACACAGTGTGACATCGATGTACGTAATTGCTAATGCGGTGAAATGTTTTTGGAAGGAGTCTCCAGTTTCAGCTCTTTGGAAAAGTCTTCAGTCTTTCGCTTTGTGGTTTCTCTGTAACGTGACACCATTTTTGTGTCATTAGGATTTTAAATGGATAATAAGTATGACGTGTTTTTTTAGTTAATAAAACAACTCATTAAAGTATTGGTTAATTGCAGTGGTATGAAGAAAATAAAACATTTTGTGCTTCATCGCACCCTTCTGTCTCAGATTATTTTCCCATCACGGCGCTGACCAGGATGTTTTCAATTTCGTGGGCTTTTAAAATGTAATAAAGTATTTTGCGTGAAGCTTTATTAATCCGCATTTTATGAAACCGCAGAAACACGTGTTACCCTCAAACACAGTTAACAGACAGTCACAGCTTGAGATGATATTTTCCCAATGTTCTGGGAAAAAAAAATATCAAACAGAACATTATTATGAACATGTCCATGGTGGGGAAAGCAAGCAATCTAGATCTGGCCTGTCAACAGGTTTTTTGGCGCTCCGGAGCCGAGAGCGAGCGGCGTTCCCTGAACACAGCTGTAAAACATCACCGCTCACACTGCGGGCCTTCAACTCGCCTCACAGCACATTTGCTCCTGGTTAAATCCTGCTCTCGCTCTGGGTGTTGCACTGCTGCGAATACGACTCGGGCACATATGCTAGTCGCTCTCGGGGTTTTTAACGACATGCGAGGACATGACATGGGCTGCTCTTATTATTAGCTGAAATAAATAAGCACACAAACATACTGTCCTACTAGTGCTACAAGCACATCCAGCTGAAATCAAGCTATTAATACAGAATATTAAGGATGAGGATTCGGAAACGAGACAAGCGCTAAACATGTGTTATACAACACTGATGGACGAGTAGAGGGAGAAAGAGAAAGAAGGGAGAAAAGGAGAGAAAGACAGGGAGAGAGCAAGGTAAAGAGAAAGTAAGGGAGTGAAGGAGGAAGGGGAGAGAAGCACAGACACACAAAGGGATGGAAAGGCAGAGATGGAGAGAGAGGCAGGGGGAGAGAAAGAGAGAGAGTGTGAGTGAGTGAGAGGCAGGAGGGGGGGTGAGAGAGAGAGACAGAGAGAGAGAGAGAGAGAGAGAGAGACAGAGAGAGAGAGAGACAGAGAGAGAGACAGGGATGAAGAGAGGCAGAACAGTGATGAGAGAGGATGGGCAGAGAGAGGATGGGCAGAGAGAGAGAGAGAGAGACACAGGGATGAAGAGAGGCAGAACAGTGATGAGAGAGGATGGGCAGAGAGGATGGGCAGAGAGAGAGAGAGAGAGACACAGGGATGAAGAGAGGCAGAACAGTGATGAGAGAGGATGGGCAGAGAGAGAGAGAGAGAGAGAGAGAGAGAGAGAAGAGATGCACAGAGAGAGTCAAAGACAAATATAAAAGACATCACAAGTGAGAGAGAGAGAGAGAGAGAGAGAGAGAGAGAGAGAGAGAGAGAGAGAGAGAGAAAAACTACAACAAATAAACTACAAAATTTACTTATTATATATTTTTGTGGAGGAGAAAAAAAACGTTTCATATTAGAGAGCCAATCTGTCAGCAGTTCCTAAGGAAAGTGTTTACCATTTCCTCACCTTAAACACGTGAGACAAGAGACTCTGACGGATTACTGGAAAAATAAAGACTGGTGGCTTTAAACCAACATGACCGGGCTTCCAAAAAAAAAAAAAAGCTGTGATTTTTCTGATCACGTTCTGTAGGAGAGGTTGTGTACAGTTCAGACACCCTGCAATCAAGAGGCACCATGTCATGATGCCTGAAAACGGGGCCAATAATTTACTTGCCACTTTGGGGGGGGGGGGTCGACATGAGCCCCAAAGGCACGCTATCATTCAGGAAGTGAAGGGCCCCCTTCTGCAGAACACGCGTGTCACATGCCTTCATCAATAATTCATCCCTGCTTACATTACTGTCGCTTTAATTTGAAGGCAGCAACACATCCATTTTGGAAGAAATAACATTTGTCGAGCACATGTGGTGCACAGGCGCGGGCTGCCATAATACACTGCTTTAATCTGGACCGGAGGAACGTGAGGCCTGGATGATTAGCCGTTTAGACGCTTCGGAGGTCGTTGCTGAAATCATCACCTCTGCACGTGCTTTTTATTTATTTATTTTTGGTTATTAGGTCGGGTTTTTTTGTGAAGGATGCACAACAGCGGGTCACGGCACCAATCACTCTTTATAAGCACACACAACTTATCTGAGGACCAGGATTCAGAGAGAGAGAGAGAGAGAGAGAGAGAGAGAGAGAGAGAGGGAGAGAGAGAGAGAAAGAAAGAGAGGTGAGTGGGATAGAGAGAGAGAAAAAGAACGAGAGAGAGAGAGAGAGAGAAAGAAAGAGAGGTGAGTGGGATAGAGAGAGAGAAAAAGAACGAGAGAGAGAGAGAGAGAGAAAGAAAGAGAGGTGAGTGGGATAGAGAGAGAGAAAAAGAACGAGAGAGAGAGAGAGAGAGAGAGAGAGAGAGAGAGAGAGATGAGCGAAATAGGGAGGGGGAGAGGGAGAGGGAGAGAGAGAGAGAGAGAGAGAGAGAGAGAGAGAGAGAGAGATGAGCGAGATAGAGATACAGAGATAGAGAGAGAGAGATGAGTGAAATAGGGAGGGGGAGAGAGAGAGAGAGAGAGAGAGAGAGAGATGACATGAGAGTGTGATAAGAGATGAGAGAGGAAGAGAGAGATGAAAGATGAGGGAGAGGAATGAGAGATGAAAAATGAGAGAGAGAGAGACAGTTTTATATTAATTACACTAACGTTCTTGTTTCTATAGCAACGACATGCACATTGACTGATATAGTGGACCTTTGTTTAACATTATGGAAGGAGTCTCCAGTGTCAGTCTCCAGGATGGTGACTTAACAAGCTGTTTTTTTTTATTTATTTGGTGTTATCATCAAGAGAAAGTGAGGGAATGGACATTTAATGGCCATTTGAGCAATACTGACATTACTAGGTGACACGGGGGCCAAAAGTTTGTGGACACCTGATCATCACACCCAAACTGTTGACACAAAGTTGGATGCACTCTATACAACTGTATAGAATGTCGCTGTATGCTGAAGCTCAAACCTGTTCCAGCACAACGACGTGGAAGAACTCGAGTGTCCTGCACAGAGCCTTGACCCCATCCCTACTGAACAAAAGTAGCAACGAGCAAGTAGTAACGAACAAAAAATTTCCCACAGCTATGTTCCAATATCTAGCGGAAACCCTTCCCGGTTAAGTGGACGCTATTAAAACAGCAGAAGGAGGGCGTAATCTGGAATGATGTGGTAATAGTGTGTTCAATCCTACTTGCTGGGCAGATAAACCGGCTAAACAAATGATCTCTACACTCCTGAAGATTTTTTTTTTTCCCTCTTAATAAATTTGATAGGAAATTTGTTTGGACAAACACAATGTCAGTTAACATTTTGCATATTTAATGTTGTTGCAAATTTGCAGACTGAGGAGTTGAGCAAGCTGTGGATGTGGAGATGGAAAAAGAAAAAAAACAAAACAAGAAAACAATGCAGGACACTTTGAATAATATAAACTAAATCCTGTAACAAAATACTTGTTACAAAGCACTAAAACTGGAGACTCCTACCAAAAAAAACATTCAACTTCACTTTGTCTCCTTGTTATTTGTTCAATCAAAGCTTCCTCTCGTCCTGAAATCCCACTTTATCGCCTAATTCTGTTATTAAACCCCCCACACTGTGGGTCATTAACACCAATCTGGCAACTCGACGCTACAATAAAACACAAATCAACACAATTTAAACCTGCCTCAAGTGTAGGCCTCGATTCGACCTCAGCTCTGGCTGTGTTCCAAATAGCTCTGCACTGCTCTCATAGTGTGCTAGGTAGGGGACACATATCATCGCGTGAAACACCTAAGGAGTGCACAAATACAGGGAGCCGAGCACTATTTGGGATTTAGCCGCGAATAGTGTTCATTAAGGAGGAATTGATAAGCGTGCTAAGGAAATGGAAACGTGCGTATTGTTCTAGAAACGTCTTAACCATCAGAAAAAAAAGTCATATAATAGTTGCAAAGTATTTAAGTGTATATTTTTCTGGGGCTTATTTAGCAAGTTAGCGTAGTGAGCTAAGAAGCCATGTAAAAAGCGAAGAAATGATACAAATAGTACAGCCACTCTCGCGAACATTTATCATTCAGGCCAGAGAGAGCTTGCTTTGCGTCTTCAACACTTTATTGATGCGCACTAATTAGTATTATTATTATTTTATTCATTAAAACGACGGCAAGTTGAACAGCGGATGGTGACCATGCTAAGCTAAGCAGGGCTAAGCTAAGCTAGCGTGCTGAAATGTCACAGCGCTGGTCTGTTAAGCTAACTGGGTACGATGTTATTTGATTCTATGCTGTTAAATTCATGCATGAAATTATTTATTTAATTTAAATCGGACAGGATCTCACCTAGGATGTGTATTCTGTAGCTTTAGTGCTGTTCAGTAAGTGAGTTATGCCTGTTCTTACTCCATTCCCTCCTGCTAGTGCTGTTGCTGCTGCTAATACAGTTACTCTCTCGCGCGCGCGCGCACGCATAGGCAAGCGCGCGCACGCAAAGCAAACAGGAAACAGGACTTTTATTTATGTTAAAACTTCTTTTTTTTTTTTTACTCTTTTGTTACTCATATATTTTTCTTAAATATACTTGTTCTTATATAAATATATATAAGAGCAAAATACAATATACAAAATGTTTAAGTGCCAGGTGAAGTGAATAACACTTTTGATCTCATCATGGCACCTGTTAGTGGGTGGGATATATTAGGCAGCAAGTTTTGTCAACATTTTGTCCTCAAAGTTGATGTTAGAAGCAGGAAAAATGGACAAATGTAAGGATTTGAGCGAGTTTGACGAAGGGCCAAATTGTGATGGCGGATAGACCACTGGATCAGAGCATCTCTAAAACTGCAGCTCTTGTGGGGTGTTCCCGGTCTGCAGTGGTCAGTATCTATCAAAAGTGGTTCAAGGAAGGAACAGCGGTGAACCGGTGACAGGGTCATGGACGGCCAAGGCTTATTGATGCACGTGGGGAGCGAAGGCTGGCCCGTGTGATCCGATCCAACAGACGAGCTACTGTTGCTCAAATTGGTTCTGTTAGAAAGGTATCAGAATACACAGTGCAACACAGTTTGCATAGTCGCAGACCAGTCAGGGTGCCCATGATGACCCCTGTGCACCACCGAAAGTGCCAACAATGGGCACATGAGCATCAGAACTGGACCACAGAGCAATCAAAGAAGGTGGACTGGTCTTTTCTTTTACACCACGTGGATGGCCGGATGCATGTGCGTCTCTTACCTGGGGAACACATGGCACCCAGATGCACTATGGGAAGAAGGAGAGCTGGTAGAGGCAGGGTCATGCTTTGGTCAGTGTTCTGCTGGGAAACCTTGGGTCCTGCCATCCATGTGGATGTTACTTTGACACCACTTTACCACCTACTTATTGCATTATTGTAGACCATGTACACTCTTTCATGGAAACGGTATTCCCTGATGGCTGTGGCCTCTTTCAGCAGGATAATGCGCAGTACCACAAAGCAAAAAGGGTTCAGGAATGGTTTGATGAGCGCAACAACCAGTTTAAGGTGTTGACTTGGCCTCAAAATTCCCCAGATCTCAATCCATTAGAGCATCTGTGGGATGTGCTGGACGAACAAGTCCGATCCATGGAGGCCCCAACTCGAGAACTTGCAGAACTTTAAGGATCTGCTGCTAACATCTTGGTGCCAGAACCACAGCACACCTTCAGGGGTCTAGTGGAGTCCATGCCTTGAAGGGTCAGGGGGACCAACACTATATTATATATTTATAATAATATATTATATATATATATTATATATATAGCAGGTGGTGATAATGTTATGGCTGATTGGTGTAAAAGACAGACAATAAAGGCACATATAAATATAATGGCATGTGTTTCATGATAATGTTTAATCTTTGAATACAAATTATTATTCTTTCAGAACGCTGATGAAATCTATTAATGCAGCTTCCTATGTTTTCATAAGCAGATTTTAATATCCTAGTACTGTACTTGTGATTGGGATGCAAAACATTTCAGGAACGTTTTGACAAAGGCTTTCACACTTTAAAAGAAAAATGTTTCCATTTTACTAGACAGACAGACAGACGATTTATAAAATCGTTTAAAAATGGCTGAAGATCGTTAAAGAAAAGTCTGTGAAGCTGTAGTTCACTCTTTGGCCACTTGGTGGTGGTGTTTACAAAAAATTAAGCTCATGTCTCAACACTGTGGCTCCTTAGAACGGAGATTCAGAACATTGGGGGTTTTATTATTATTATTATTATTATTATTATTATTATTATTATTACGTCCTCTGACCAATAATCAAACTAATTTAAAGGTATATAAATATAAATATATAAACATATATACTGTATAAAATCTTGGACTTTGCTCCATCAGAAGTGAATTAATAAAAACTAATAACTTCATGGTGGATTTTGATTTTAACCACTATCCTATTATCCCAGATATGAATGCTCTACATAGGCTATGACAGGAGTTAATGCACTATATAGCGTCTTAACTATGGAATTATAAATAACACTACAGAGAGGTTATGAGATCAAATCCCGGCGCTGCCAGAAAGCCTTTGACCTTCTTCAGCTCTGCGCTTGGATTGAATTCTGCCTCACTTGTAAATTGATCGATTCATTTTAATGCTTTATTGACCCCGATTTGGGTCATGGCTCCGGAGTCTATGCCAGGAAAACCGAGCTTGAGGCAGAAATGGGAAGTCAGTCCATTGTGCATCACGTGCACGGATTCTCTCCTAGTGACAATCTGTTTTATGGAGAGGGTGGAGGAAACGCGAGAACCCTGATGAAACCTCCACGAACACATGGAAAAAGGAAGAAACTTCACCGGAGATCCTTTGAGCTTGTACTACGAAGGAAAAAAACCACACAACGCTCGTTTTTAGGAGGCATGTTATTTATTCGCACACGGATGCTCAATACAAAAGTGAAGCACGATTTACTTAGATAGCTTTACAAAACTCCGCACTTGTTTCCGCCAACCACAAAATCCTCATGCAGAGATCGTGGAAAGCGGGCCTGGTCGACGGTTTCTTCGACAGGATTAGAAGATTTCGACAATTTCCAACAAGTTTGCCTTCACTTTTAAACGCCACACACAGTGCTTAGCAAATGGTATTCTGAGCTTACGTCAAAGTGGACAGACATACAGCATGAGGGAAAGGATTAGAACTTATCTACACATAGAAAGGGGAACAGGAAGAGGAAAAAGAGAAGCACTTCCTTCGAAATGGCTTATATAATACCAGATACATACAAGACCTCACTAAAAAATAATTCAGTAACACCCTCAGCAACGGGTCAAACCGAGCAGTGTAGACTTTTGTGATTTATGTGCTGAGAAATATATACACGCGAATATAGAACGACAGCTCTGTCACTTTAGAAATACTTCATTATGAAAAGAATAGCGAAATCCAGCTTCCTTCGGCCCCTTGAACTCTAGCGTCAAAACTCAATCTTTGGCGGTCATTTCTTGGCGCTCCGGAAAAGTGCAACTGGACACCTCTGAAGCTTGGTTTAAACGCAGTGGATTTCGTTAACAAAAAAAACAAAAAGTGCATTTTGTAATTGAAATTGATTTCGGCTGCTTTCAAGAGGACCACTCGGGATATTCTTATTTTAAATATAGAAATAGAAATCCTCCCCAGCATTTAGGCACGTGTCGATGATAAAAAGATATTAGAATTATCGGTGTTAAATACAATCTGAACTCGTACATATTTTTCATCTCGTCATATCATACGATATGTTTTAAAGGAAAACTCCACCCCTGACGTGTATTCAGTGTTTATATTGAAATTTCTATTATTTTGTTACTCGCTCTGACGTCACAGATAAGACGATAAATCTCTGACGGCGCCGACGTTTGTATTGTTGCTCATAAATATTATAAATATTAATATGGACTTTGCTCAGGGTGGGTTTGCCTTTAAAAGACTTGCTTTCTATACATACGACTTTTTATTTATTTATTTATTTATTTTTTACAACTTATTAGCAAAAATAATATCAATCAATAAAATCATGACGATTTTATGAAATCGTGGAGGTTAAACCAAAAAATTCTAGGCTTAAAAAATGGATAATGTAAATTTAGAAAAAAAAAAAAAAAAAAAAAGTTAAAATAAAATAAAATATAAAATGATGGCATTTTATTAATAAAAATTAGGGACCTTTAAGATCTTTTAAAGGGCAAGACTTGATATCTAGGGAAAAAAAAAAACAGAATACAGTCTGAACGCAGTTGTTGTATAACTCCTTACTGGCGATGGCAATTTATTTACGAGCTTAATCTAAAAAAAAATAAAAATAAGTGCACAATCAAAATGTCAAACGGCATAAGCATCACCATACCAAAGGCCAAAACTGCAAAAAATGATTATTATCCATAATATTAATCTTCTTGTTAAAGTATAGACTTATTAAAGCATTCGTGTCCAGAAGATGCAGTGTGTAGGCTAAAGGACAGCTGTAAACCTGGCAACCTGTCGGCCGATGCCGGAAAAAAACCAAAACCCTCAACGGTAAACACACCCTTCGATTAGTCATGAGGATTTAAAATGTACAAATATGGCAACGTGCTGTCAGTTTCTTCCAGGATGTCCGATCGGGGTACGCGAGCTGTGGAAGAAAGCGAGCAGAATCCTGCGCTAGTTCATCTGATCCCGTGTTTTCATTCGTCCAGGTTGAGCAGGAAGCGGGAAATCGTCCGTATGTCCATGTGAGGCAGGACGAACAGGCAGTAGAGGAGGAGCCACATGAGCAGCAGGAAGTCGATTTCTGAGAGCGCCGGCTGATTTGCACGCTGTGGACTTGGACGTGCAGGACTGCACACCTTCTTATTACACATCACACACCTGCAAATTCAAATACAACAACCATTACACACGTTAACACACAAAAGTTGGGACTTTGTAAAGGAGGTGTGGCCTCAGTGCTTATCAGTCTCTGTGAAAGAGGTCTGGCCTCAATGCTTATCAGTCTCTGAAGGTGTGGCCTCAGTGCTCATTAGTTTCTGTAAAGGAGGTGTGGCCTCACTGCTTATCAGTTTCTGTGAAGGAGGTGTGGCCTCACTGCTTATCAGTTTCTGTGAAGGAGGTGTGGCCTCACTGCTTATCAGTTTCTGTGAAGGAGGTGTGGCCTCACTGCTTATTAGTTTCTATGAAGGAGGTGTGGCCTCACTGCTCATCAGTATGGCCATTGTACATGACTCTCAATAAAGAAAGTGTGGCATTTATGTTTGTAAAGCTCAGTGGAGAAGGCGTGGCTTGTGTGTCTACCAGTCTCAGTTAAGGAGACGTTGCCTCTTGTTATATCAGTTACAGTGAAGGAGGCATGGCCTATCTGTATGTTGATTAGAGTAAAGGAGGAGTGGCCTTTCTGTATGTCGGGCACAGTGAAGGAGGCATGGCCTATCTGTATGTTGATTAGAGTAAAGGAGGAGTGGCCTTTCTGTATGTCGGGCACAGTGAAGGAGGCATGGCCTATCTGTATGTTAGTTAGTGTGAAGAAGGCGTGGCCTCTGTATTTCAAAGTGGAAAAAAGGGTGTGGCCTCTATTTCACAGTGAAGAACAGGTGTGGCCTCTCAGTTACAGAGAAGGAGGCGTGGCATATCTGTATGTCAGTCACAGTGAAGGAGGCATGGCCTATCTGTGTGTTGGTTAGCGTGAAGAAGGCGTGGCCTTTGTATTTCACAGTGAAGAAAGGGTGCGGCCTCTCAATTATAGTCAAGGAGGCGTGGCCTCTCAGTCACAGTGAAGGAGGCGTGTTCTCTGTGCTCATGTAAGGGGGTGTGCCTTCTTTGTTTATCAGTCTTCGTAAGAGACTCGTTTAAAAGCCTATCCTCTTCTTTTTATCATCTACATTATTATGCTTAAGAAATTCGAGAAAGCTCTAAAGGATCGTGAGTTATAATCTCTTTCACACCCATCAGAGTCATATTGGCAAATAAACATGCCATTGTAATGGAATGATCAGAGTGTAATTGGTGTAAAACCTGTAACAGGAACAGACTTGTTCACTCAGGAGGATTTAGAGAAACGCCTCGAGCTCCACTCAGCTGTCTGAAACAGCTGCTCACTGCGGGAACTATTTTGCATGGATTTTGACTGTGCTGGGTGGAGTAATGGTTTAGGGTTCGGCGTTCAGATTTCTGCATACATCTAGCGAGAAAGGAGAAACACACGGTGTAAGTTCTGTACCTTTCGTCTGCATGATTCGTCGCCATGGCAGCGGGGGTTTCTCCGTTTTCTCTGGGTTGCTGAAAGATAAGAGAGTGCTTTACAATAGGATAAAAACATCAGGGATGTGTACAGATGCGTTCAGTGACGAATAAATCGTTTTATTATTGATGGTTAGTTATAAAAAGGATCGCTATTTTTATTCTTTTTATTCAAGAGGTATAGCGAAAGCTATAGGAATAGTTGGGGTACTTTCACATATTATCTACTTGAATCGAACCCTTGTGTGTCTACTGTCTTGGTGTGGTTCTTTAAGCAAGTGAAAACACATCAATCAGAATCGGGTGTGGACCAAAACAACCGGTCCGAAAGTGACTGCGACGCAGTCCACTTCTAAAGGAACTCGATTCCTAGTTGACTCTGAATCGACTCGACTGCAGGAAGTGAACCAAACAGAGCTGCTAGATATGAACCAAAGGACAGAGCTGCAGAACTACTGCTCAAGATTTGCAAAAATGTATTCTGAATTCCAAGCAATAAATTACTTATAGGCTAAATGTATGGATCATGTCATGCAGTCGGGTCGATTCAGAGTCGAATCGTTTTCTCACTGCAGTCCAATCATGCTAGAGTTCGTTTGGAAGCAGACCGAGGCCATCTTGGCACAAACTAGAGTGCGAGTGCTGTGTCCTCAATTACCTACATAAGCACACAGAGAAGGAGAACACACTGATGGATGTGAAAAGAAGTGAAAGAACCCATAGATAGCTCCTTTTGGACTCCTATAAAGCACTCAGAAACTTGGGATTGGATTCGATTTCCGATTCAAGCTGCCATTTTTCCAGGTCTTTATAAATAACTAGAACGTTATAGGAATAAAATTATTGACTGTAGTGTATCTCTCTCTCTCTCTCTCTCTCTCTACAGGTTTAATTTGGGCCAAGATGTGTCGTGTGATGTCATGTCGTACACGGGTACAGCTATAACAAAGTCATTACATATATGTGTCTTCATTGGTAGGCGTTTCACCAATGCACCAAGAAGCACATTTTCAAGTCACACAGCAAATTAAGAAATGAATCAGCTGCAAAAATCAAGCATTTTTGGCTACAACAGTCACAAAAAGTGCTACATCCTGAAGACCAGGGCTGTTTATATCTTCTTTTGATTTATTACAGGGCAAACCTGTACTTCTTTCACGTCTGCCACTTCTGGTACTCTCAAAACTGCCGGTGGCTGGTTTTCATCTCCAGTGCTTCGTTCGCTGGCAGCTACTTTCCTGTTGGAACCATCCAAAAAAAAATAACAATAACACACCTTTCCTCATGAGCTTGTGAACATTCCATTCATCAAACTAGTGAATCACAGTTTAATGGAACAAAAGGTCTATTTTATCAGCATGTCAGAGCTGAGAGAAGCAAGGCAATCAGGAAGACTTTTGGGTTGTTTATCTAAAAAGGAAATCTGCTGGTCCAGAACCGAACATGATTAAGTACATTTAAGGTCATTTGGAGTTAGTTTTTCGGGGCATTCATGTGAGGTTATGTTCTTCAGAGGAAGAAGGAGGGAGGGAGCAGTTTTCTCACTCAGCTCTAACGGCTTTAATAATAGCACAGTACCTCAGTGTGTCTGTGTTTTCTCCGGCAGAGAGTCTGTTCTCCAGTCCCTCACGGTTTTCCCGTTCCTCCCTGATCTCCCGTCCCTCTCGGTTCTCCCGTTCCTCCCTGAGCTGCCGTTCCTCTCGGTTCTTCTGTTCCTCTCGGTTCTCCTGTTCCTCCCTGAGCTGCCGTTCCTCTTGGTTCTTCTGTTCCTCTCGGTTCTCCCGTTCCTCCCTGTTCCTGCGCTCGAGCTCAGCATCCAGGTCCGTCTCCACCAGGCCCCATTCTCCTGGGTGTGGAACCCAAAGTCCAAACGGACTCTGTCCCGGAGACTCTACAACCCCATAATCAACCTGCACGGAGTTCAAACCCAGAGATTATTATAACATCCATATACATACAAAACACAGAGTACACCATAAAGACAAGGCTTTAGGATGGCAAGGTGCTGTACAAACAACTTAGTTTACCTGCAAAACCGCCTGATTATTAAACCAAATCACTCCACAATAGGGTTTAAAAGTCCAAGTTCACTACCAAGAGCTGCTGAATCAGTCCAAAAAACAATGTTCTTCCTAAATGATTAAATAAGGATCTCACAGGAGAGATTTTTAATGAGAGATCGCATTAAGAGTGTATGCAAATTTGAATGAGATTTTTAAAGAAAACCAACAAATAAGAGCTTAAACATGATATTTTTTTGTAATGAATTCTAGCTTCATTCGAGTCATCTCATTTCGGTCCTCTATAAATCCATCGCTTGTGTAATTCAGAGAATGTAAAAGCTTATTTTTAGTGCCAGCATGGATAAATTGAGAGGTACCAGAATCAAAAATGAAGCAATAAAACATCAGTAGGGCATGCTGTAGTAGGAAAATAATCATCTTGTTACAGTCCATTAAGAATAGAAAATAAATCTCTAATAATTAAACATAAAAAGTACTTCTCATTCTTTAATAAATGTACTTAAGCAAAAAAAAAAAAAAAAAAAAATCAGCTTGTTCATTTTACCCAGAAACTAAAACTAAAACTCCTCCCAAAGACTCTAAATAAACATCTCCTGACCGTATCAACAATTTTATACAGTTCGTAATCTGTATACAAGTCCCGTGTATGTCTTGTTACCATAGAAACGATAACAAATTAACAGAACTGACCAATGAGAAGCTAGCAAATCTCGTAGCAAGAAATGTTCAGCTGGAAAACAAAATGATTTTTTTGTTACAAAAAGTGGACTTTTAAACTCTACTGTACTTCATAATTTTTCTGAAAAGCATTGGTGTAGGATCTAAATAAAAAGGATAATTTCATAACTGCAGCGAGATTCTGTTACCAATAGGGAAAACCATCCAAGACCTGGTTCATTTACTGAAGGAAAAAAGGTTCTACTAGAAATATCTTCATCTTCTCAGCTCAGCTATTTAATAATTGATCAGTGTGAGTGTGTATGTGTGTGTGCGTGTGTGTGTTAGAAAAGCGCGAGCCATGCAGTGAGTGATATAATCTCCTCCAGGCTGAGAAAACTTCAAACATCCTCCTAGGTCCAGAGATACTACGCGAGTAGCTTAAAACCGAGTAAACGAAGTGAAACGTATCCGGCGAAGTTATAGCCTTCCATAAACATGAGATAAGGTCATTATCGGTTCTACAATTTCCTGATAATCCACTGTGTATTCACAACATCCTGTCTGTCCTCATTATATGACCCTAATTACGTACGGTAATCACCTTTTCCTGCGCACTGTCAGAGTCAGTAAGCGCAGGTTGCGAGGGTGCAGGCTGCAGCGGAGTCACGCTGAGCGACAGCCGGAGCTCCGCACGGTACCTCTCCAAACGCTCCGTATCCGCAATCTTGCTCTCCTCCCAAGCGGCCTGTGCTTTGTTCTCGTCATCATATGGCTGTTCTACTGTGCTGGGTGACGGCGGGATGAAGGATTGCTCATCATCTTCACAGGATGGGGCACCGGGATTTGGCTCGTCCAAGGCCTCAGGTGGGGGGACATCAGATACAAGGGCATTACTCGGAGAGGTCGTAGATACTGATGTATTTTGCTGACTGGATGAGGCATCGTCTTCTTTCATGTCCTCTTCGTGCTCGTCAGTGGTCCCATTTTCAGGCATGACCTCAGGATTAGGAAGACTTTGGGGTACATTCAGGTCATCCTCCAACTTGCTGTTAGTGACCATGTCCTCTTGAACAATACTCAAGTCACCTTGATTTGTTTCTTCATCACCGGCATCGTTTTCTCCCATTTGCTTGGACTGCTTCAAAGGACTGGTTTTTGAGTTCTCTTCTTCAACCTCAGGAAAGTTTGTCTCCACCAGGCTGTCAGTCAGCTCTTGGCAGGATTCATGCAAATCTTTCATTGTTTGCTCTTCAGTTTTGCTTGAATCCTCATTGCCAGACTTCTGTTCCTCTTTTTCTTGGATCTCTGCCTCAGTATCTGTTGCCCCAGGCTGGCTGCTGTGTGTTGGGATCTGAGAAAGCTCATACTCAGTAGCGATCTGATCTGATTTATTTTCTGCCTCTGCACTGTCCCGCTCTGGTTCTTGCACCTGATCTATATATACGGTCTTTCCGAAACCTTGACTTTCCTCTTCGGCACCATCCTCCATCCTGCCGCTCAAGACACCTGCCATCTGGATTCCCCCCAATGCCTCATCAAGAGGTTCTTCACGCAACTCTGTGCCAAGCCCTTCAAGGTCCTCTTCACTCCCTGAAATGGAAATCCTCTCGTACTGAACGACAGGCCACTCTAGGTCATCCTCAAACATGTTTGTTTGATCTGATTCCGTAGGGATCTTCTGTACAGGTTCAGTGATTAAAGGCTCAAGACTTTCTTCGCGATTTTCAACTAGGTTCTCTGGTTCATTTTCAACAACAGCAATGGGTTTGTTAGAGTCAGGGGACTGCAAACTCTCTGGGACATCATCGGGTTGAGTAATGGAGATATCCTTCTGATCTGGGTAGTACCCAGAGTCACTATCCCCATAAGAAGGATCAGACGATATGGGTTTATCTGGATTCACCTCGAGACAGGGTTCCTTGGCATTTGAGTTTTTCATGATATCCTCATTGGGCAAGTCACTGGCAGATTCTTCCTCCTTTAGATCTAAAATGTACCTATAAGCATCCTCCTCCTCAGAGAGCAATGCGGATCTAGCCTCTAAGCTGAGCGAGAAGTTTCCCTCATCAGTAAACAACTCTGAATCTACCTGATCTTGCAGGCCCCTCTCTGATTCAAGTGGAGATCCGAGTGAGGTCAGATCTCCTGCTGAGGTGGAATCTCTCAGAGAGTCATTGCTGCATGACTGTGGAAGCTCGCTAGGCGTCTCAGCCCACGATTCTGGAAAATCCATAGCTGAGTCGTTGAGAGATGGCTGAGGGGAGCTCAAAGGAGAGGAGGCATCCTTGTTCAGGCCCAGGGGGCGACTTAGAGGACGATTTTCTGTAGTGCTTGGGCTTGAACCCACTGAGGAGTCCTCGCTGTCCCAGGGTCGGTCATCTACTGTTTGGAGTGGGACAGGGGAACGTTTTTGTTCTTGATCTTTCACCACTGAGGAGATAAAGATCTTGGGTGGAGGCTGAACCCAGTCCTTCTTCACTACACTTGACTTTTCTCTCTTCCTCTGAACTCCATTCTTAACTGGCGGCTCTGTCATCCGCGCACTGACCTTATTCCTCTCCAGGATATCCGAAGGCTCGTCCTTCATGAAACAGCAATCGGATAGTACAAAATCACAAAATCTTAAACACATTTAAACATGATTTAAAACACATACATCACATCTTAAACTCTTAAATCACTTGTAAAACACTTATTATTAATAATCTGATAGATAACATTCACAGGCTCTTACCTCCTCGATTCCTGGAAAGTGCTCCAGAAACTGGGACACGTAGGTCATTATGGACTGTTCGTCAGGACGATTCAGGGTTATGTCTAAGGAGATAAGTTACGCTTTACTACGCCGTTTGTTGCTGACCCAATTGTTTTTACTGTTGCAGGCGCTTTCCAATGGAAGCCTTGCACAAGTGTTAAATCAAAATCACAACAAATCATTTAGATTACCTTCAGGCTCCAAAAGTCGTGGGATTCCCAGGCTGTAATGTGCCGTCCTGAAGGCCTCTTCAATGTTTTCTCTGGGCGACCTGAGCAGAGCTCTCCTCATGTCCACCAGACTGGGGTCAATGGACTTGATGACTGCAAGAAAGGCCAGACCACTTGTCCAGCTCTTGCCAAAATCCTGGACCGCCACGCCATATCTATAACAAACATGATGGTAAGTAATGAGCTTTGGAATACATGAAGCTGCTCCTCAAAAAGGCCTCGTCACATCCAGAAACACTTACTTCCTAGTACGTCTCTGGACCCAGTGCAAGAGTGTCTTTATGGCTTTTCCATGATCCCTGGCAACGATTGAAGGCTTCTTCTCATCTGACGGTGTGCTGGACTGTGACATGTCCGAGTCCGAGCTGGTTGGGATGGACGACAGGCTGGAAGTGGACGGGAATTGGTTCCTTATGTTTCCTGTAAGCTCTTTTATCTGGGGGAAAAGACAAACATATTTTAAATTTAGTATAAACTATCCCAAGTATAACTGAAATGAAGCAAAATTACGGAAATTAAATTAATTTAAAGCATGAGAGTGGGCGGATTTAGATTTAAGCATAATCTTTTGCCTTTATTATTTTTATTTTAGGAAGGAACAAACACAATCTGTCAGTCAGCGCCAGATAAGCAAAAAGCAACAAGTTTATGATAGCTTTACCTGGAAAAACAGGATGATATTCCAGATAAGCCCGAGCACAATGGACGAATTGCCATCAGCGATGTCTGCCGCATCAATGCTGACCAGCTTTACCTGGAACAGATAAGTGACTCATCAGATATAATCGTGTCAAGGTGTTTTTAACAACATGCTTTTGGAAATGCTACATTTTTCCTGAGCTGATCTTACTCAATACTTACATTTCTTTCCTCCAGGAATGCCAATACCCTGGCTATGTTATTAAGCCTGAAAATGCGATGTGCGGACGGTTTGAATTCATGCAGCTGAAAAAAAACAGAATGAAAACAGTCATATTTTCAGAAAAGCTGTATGCATTTGCTGATGGAGGCTAATTGTCTATTTTAATTAACCATTTCAGCATATATCTTTAAGTATTATCTCTGTGGATGAAGAGATATGTAAATAGATATATATTAGATAAAACAGTTATTCCGGAAGATTCTTACCAGCCTGCATCCTGACAGCTCCTCCAGCAAGGCCATGAGAACCCGCCCATCTCTGATGTCACGGAAAAGATCGTGCACCATCAGTGGAGGATTACACTACAGGAAGTAGAGAGGAACTGTAACATTTGGTAAAATATAATGGGCAAACTTTCATCCATTAGACATACACTATATTGCCAAACGTTTTGGGACACCCCTCCAAATCACTGAATTCAGGTGTTGTTTTTCAGGGGTCGGGCCCTTTAGTCCCAGTGAAAGGAACACTTAATGCTTCGGAATACCAAAACATTTTGGACAATTCCATGCTCCCAACTTTGCGGGAACAGTTTGGGGATGATCCCTTCCTGTTCCAAACATTAAGTGCTCAAAGCAAGGTCCATAAAGACATGGATGAGTGAGTTTGGTGTGAAGGAACTTGACTGGCCTGCACAGAGTCCTGACCTCAACCCCATAGAACACCTTTGGGATGAATTAGAGTGGAGACTGAGAGCCAGGCCTTCCCGTCCAACATCAGTGCCTGACCTCACAAATGCGCTTCTAGTGGAATGGTCAAAAATTCCCATAAACACACTCCTAAACTTTGTGGAAAGCCTTCCCAGAAGAGTTCAAGCTGTTGAATGTTTTAGGGGTCCAAGCACTTACCCATTCTTCCCCAAAATGAATCCTGCTAATGACACCATGTATCAATGATCTCAGAGATCTATTACAGAGACTTAATCCTCCCTAACTACGCTCATGCAAGCAAGAGGAGTCAATTCAATGTGCAGGATTACGTTTTGACTCAATACACCTACACCTTCAGGCACACAGAGGCACAAAATACCTAACTGTCATATCTGCTTACACGAACCAGCCAGTAAACTCTGCTTACTTTCGATTTTAATTCACATTAAACCCAGTGCTGTGACGGTGCTTTTCATTGACAGTTCATCTGATAAGCCAATAATAAACAAGTACAGTCATGGGAGACAGTCAAGAAAGTACACCCTCTTCCAAATCTAGGTTTTGATTCATCAGGGACTCAATAACTAATAATTGTGAGGTCATTAATTCTGTAAAACTAACAAATGACAAATGAAGACCCTATATTTAGCATTATACTGATAACTTTTAATTTGTGGTAAATGCATTAATCCAGTCGAGTTGTTCTGGATCCGGTGTCTATCCCAGGAATACCGGGTGTGAGGCAGAAATACACCTTGGATGGGATGACGGTTCATAGGCACCAGCTAAGGCCGTTTCATAATCGTGGCACCCCCTAGTGCCATAATTCCAAAGAGGAACTTTCCAGAAATTTAGGCAGTGAGACAAAATAATGAAGACAAATGTGTGATTGTTAATTAGTGGGTCGTCGGCCTGTTCACTAGCCAAGCTCCGGACCACACAATAGAGCCTCATTGTGCCGTAAAAACAAAGCAAACGTCACTCGACGCTTTCTGTCAGTGCGAAGCATGCCGTGAATGGCAGCCTTCTCGTCACCGAGCTGCCTGAAACACTAGAAGCCCAATAGCTGATAGACAGAACGGACAAAGAGGCTGGGTCTTAACGAGAAGTCACAGGGTTGCCCGCGGTGAGCGAAGTGTCATGCAAATATGTGGGCAAGAATAAAAGAGAAAGTGATGTAGACATTGAGGGGGAGGAAAAAGCCTAAGAACCAAAATAGGATCAATCACGGAAGAAAATAAAAATAAAAGATGTAACTCTCACCAATCATCTAATACATCATTAATGCCTATTCCATTTGGTTCATTCATAATTAATGGCGAGGGAAAAGACACGTGCACTTCCTGTTATCGCGTGTCACTGCAGTGGCTGTGTGGCTCGTTTATTAGGAGTAAAATGACCTACATCTCCTTTACACGTCCTGATTTTGGGTCCCTGAAGCAAAAAAGGTCGAGCTTAAGTTTTAAATTTAAACACAAACTTTATCATGATCTCACCACTAGCCCTTTATTTTCTCCTTCAAGTACTGCTCACTGAATTGAACTAGAAAATGGATTAAAAACATAACACCAGCTGGTCAGCTAGCTAAAACACAGCACTAGTCAGCTAACTAGTTAGATCTGATATCAAACTCTGAAGTAAAAAACTTCAAAATGAAATTACTAAACCTTCTACCCTAAGCTAGCTAGCAAGCTGCCTAACATGAAGTGAACTTTTGGTATCCAAATCAGGAGTCAGGTTTGCTAGCAAGCTAGCCACAACTAGGTCAACTGTGGTGAAAATGTGGTGATGTCACATAATCAAATGTCACCTCTACTCTGCATAAATGAGGAGAAGTCAGGATCTCTTGCTAGAAAATAGACTCGGACAAACCTTCTCGAGATGCAGGTTCATCCATCTTGTGAAGGTCCGCTTCTGAACGACTTCTCTCTCAACTGAAAGACAAGAAAAAACAAACAAAATAACGTTTTCATGAAGCCTTATCACAGAGAGAATGAGAGAAAAGATACGGAGAGCCAGATACTTGTATCAGTAGGCCATTAATCACACTTTTCTTCTTACTAGAAAACAGGAAGTACTCATTATAACAGAATTCTTTACAATTAGGATGTTTTTTTTTTTCATTTTTTCCTCAGAGAGCTCAGAATGAATGCCACCAAGGCTAAAATATTGCTCGTTCACTAAATTTAGCCATGTAGCCATTTAGCCGGCTAAGGAGCCGTTCAAAACTTGTTTTATTTTTCAGTCAGCGAAAGCTCTTTTGAAAGAGTCAACCCACGATACTATGCTCAAAAGCTAGGTGATTTTTCGGGTGTTGTTTTGTTGACAGACTGGTGGCGTGGGTGGTCTGTTCTATTTTTAGCCCAAGCTTGGTGGCACGACTTCCTGTGAGGACCCTTGACATGGAATGCTTGACTTGGGTCAGTTCTTTGTGAGCAGTTTACATACACTTCGTATTAGAAATATCGGTCATATTTTTGACTCCATCACTGTATTTATCCATGTAGCATTTAGCACATTATAGCAAGCAGACGGGAGTGTGTCAAGCACCAAGTGCAAAGGCCATATCCTTGTGTATTGAGGCGATCTGAAATAAATTTGAAATTGAAACAAGACAGTGAAGGTCAGAAAGATTGGCTCACATTATACAATCCGCCTGGCACCGTTCGCTCCGCTGTCTTCTTAATAGAGTGTGTGGATACTAAAGTTTGGCCCCCTTCTACTATAGAAGCCCCTCATTAGCATTCAGTCCATGTAAATAAATAACAACAGGACACAGACCCATCCTCGTGGGAGCGCCACTTCAGCCGGAGCTTCCTTCATTCATTCATTATTGAGTTCCAGAAAGAAAAAAAAAAACCCCAAAGAGGCTCCATTCGCTGGGATCAATAAGCGTTGTGCAAATGACATGATGGAATAATGACCGAGAGGACGAGCGGGGAGGCCAAGCTAACAGCCATACACATGCTGAGTCACAAAACACACAACAGCACACATTCACCAGGCTGCTCACAAATAATCACAAAAAGCTCAAGGAAAAGTAGCGACAGAAGTGTAGAGATTTACTGTTACAAGCCTGTTATTTTCCCCACAACTGCATTTCCTCTTATACAACAAAAAATATACATTTTTTAAAAAAATTATTAAATAAAGAATGACATTTAGTTTATAGTTTTATTCAATGTTGTAGCTATAAGCAGTCGTTTCTGCACCATAATATTTTTTTCTCTTTCTTGGAACAAATAAAATTTATATTTTTGTCCAAAAAAAAAAAACAAAAAAAAAATTTTTTTTTTTTTTTTAGAAGATTTCTGTATGCAGTTTGTTCCATTAAATGATCTGTCAAAACTTTTAAAACACTGAAAATATAATAAACCTATTTATTTTAAAACTATTCGTCAAGAAATAATAATAATTTTAAAAAAATCGTAAAACCAATCTAATTTTTTGTTTTTGTAGTGTGTAGTTGTTGTTTTTTTTTTAAATAATACAGCAGTTTATAGCTGCTATAACCGGAATGATAAAAGAAACTAACTCCACAACATGAAATGTAATTATAAATAGACAAAATGCATCGTGTCATTTTTGCATTCAAAAAAAATTTGCAAATCATCCGCAAACTTCTGATACCAGAGGAATAAAACACGGATGGAATAGAAAAAAAATCAGGAAAATTTATTTTAATAACCTAACAGCACATCCCTGATTGTTTTATTTCTTCACTTATTTAGTAAAGTTTAAACTCGATTACTGAAGTCATGGCACGACATGGTACGTTTTAAAATAAGCAATGATTCAGAAGCCACTTGAAGGGGATGGGATGACAAAGTGTGGATTTATTTATTAAGCGATTATTTTTCATGGCGCTGGTCAAGTGATAACATGAAGATAAATAGAATTCACTTCCAATGGATGAAGTGATCACTAAATGCCATTCAGTCATATTAGTCGAGATGCAGACCTCTTCAGCTTAAAAGCCAGAGCTTTTAAATTTTTCTACATTTTCCTTCAATACTCCTGTCGTATGGCAATACAGTGGAACCTCGGCATGTGAAATGCCCTCCTTTAGGAATTTATACTTCAAGAGATGAAATTTTGTACAGACATTTGCATCGACATACGAAGCATTTTCTGCATATGAACGAAACCAACCAAACGCCGGCTAAGTCACGTGTACGTCCAGGAGCCGTTTCAAAAGAGTCAACTCACGAAACCAATGTTGCCTGTAGCACGTGTTCAAAAGCTAGGTGATTTTTCGGGTGTCTTTTTGTTGACAGATTGGTGGAGTGGGCGGTCTGTTCTACTTTTAGCCCAAGCTTGGTGGCATGACTTCCTGTGAGGACCCTTGCCATGGAATGCTTGGCTTGGGTCAGTTCTTTGTAAGCAGCCATACAGTTTACATACGCTTCGTATCGGTCATATTTTTGGGTGGCTGGAACGGATTATCTGCATTTACATTATTTCTGATGGGAAAATTTGTTTTGTAATACAGATTTTCACCTTAAGAACCCGCCTCCAGAACGAATTCAATCCCTATGCTGAAGTTCCACTGTAATTCCACCATTTGTAAATTAAACACCACTTTCTGTATCAAGCCTGAAAAGCAGTAACAATATTCCAGCGTTCGCATCAAGCTTAAATCCACTCCATTCATCATGGCTGCCTGAGGTCTGTGATGATTTGCAAGATTAGACTAACAAAACCTACAAACCCAGCACGCACGTCATCTCGCGCAGGCTCAGCTCAGAACGCTGTTATTCCCGAGGCTGCTATCACTCGGTACGAGCTCGGAGCTTCTTTACCTCCGGCAGCAATTTGAATCAATGGTTCAGAACCGCGCGATAAAGAAAACAGCAGACTCGGGTTACACGGACTCATACTTAAAAATCTCAGAGCAAATGGTCTGATGCGTACATACTAACAACGTGGCTTATTTGGGCGGCCTGGATTATCCGAGAGAGTCATGAAAAATGCAAATACGAAGCATTCAAATTGTTTTTGGGCGGGTGGGGGAGGGGGAGGGGAGGGATATCCCATTTTACTGAAGCTGATAATCTCGCAGCACAGGAATCATAATAATGAACACTGTTCAGCCTGATTAATGGTCGATATTTCAGCTGAAACCGTATTAAAGAATGTGAGTAATTTGAGATACGGTGTGGTTTTTTGTAAGGGTTATGAAAGGAGTCTCCAGTGTCAGGAGTCCAAAGGAGTCGTCATTTCACACCATGATTTTTTTTTTTTTAAAAGGACATGAAAAAGAGTTCTTTTATAAATAAAAAAAAGTGTAACTGGTGTGCCAATTAACACTGGCTCCACATCATACCACCCTGATTATTTTCCTTTAACATGAAATACCTAAATGAATACACCGATCAGGTATAAAATTCTGAGCAGTGAGAGGTGAAGTGAATAACACTGAGTATCTCCTCATCATGGCACCTGTTAGTGGGTGGGATATATTAGGCAGCAAGTCAACATTTTGTCCTCAAAATTGATGTGTTAGAAGCAGGAAAAATGGGCAAGCGTAAGGATTTGAGCGAGTTTGACCAAGGGCCAAATTGTGATGGCTAGACCACTGGATCAGAGCATCTCCAAAACTGCAGCTCTTGGGGGGTGTTCCCGGTCTGCAGTGGTCAGTATCTATCAAAAGTATCCTTTAAGACCTGTAAGTATACTTTAAAGGATCTGTTGCTAACATCTTGGTGCCAGATACCACAGCACACCTTCAGGGATTTAGTGGAAAGGTCAGAGCTTTTATTTTTAAATTTCCCCTGAATGCTACTAGAAATGTCTCCTAGAAATGAAATCTCCAAAATGACTCAACAAGTCCTTATAAAAATTCACTTCTATTTCAACACACAAGCATTAAACACTCCAAAGGAAATTAATGTTACTTTCACTCACATTAACAGAATCTGACCCTGAGCTAAAGATAATAAATGCAGTCCTTGTCCCCTTCATACACTATAAATGTCTTTATTCAGAAGGTTAGAAATGATTGTTATGGTGCTGTGGCACGTGTTAGCATTTACAAAATTTCAATCCAGGCATTGTGAGAGTCAGTGTTTTCATTGGCTTTAAATGGAGGCTTTTCTGTGGAAACAGCTTTACGAATAAGGAAACTGCACACACACACACACACACACACACACACAGGGATGATGCAGTTAATAAGAATGTCTTGGTAAAACAAAAATAGATGACTTGCTCCAGAAAGTTGAAAAGATAAAACAAAATTCTTCCAAAGATGGAAAGAACATGGCACAAACGACGACTCCAGTTGGCCGTCCACCAAAATTCAGTGACCGAGGGGATTAGTCAGATAATCGAGCCAAAAGCTAAAGGTGATGCTACCACCACCATGCTTCTCAGTGATAAGCAGCATTGGGTTTCTGCCAAACATTCCAAGGTCAAGGTTTAATCTCATGAATCAGACCAGGGAAAACTCCAAAGGGATGTGACTCATGTGACTTGGCATTCCTCCACAAAGCCCAGATTTGTGAAGTATCCAGGCTACGAATTTCCTTCTCCTGTACAAGGTCTCACTAGCTTCTTTAGAGTTCTCTTTGCTTTCATGATTCCTTCCATTATCAGTGACCTGACTCCATTTCACTGCCATATTTTTCCACAGGTTGTGAAAGCTCAATGGCCCAGGGGATCAGTAGGTCAGCGGTTCAAGCCCCACTGCTGAACAAGGTCCTTAACTTCTTCAGGAGCAGGTTCAACCAGCAACAGTCACCAAGCTATGATATGCAAAGAAACCTTTAACACTCTAGGATCTTAGTGTCCAAAATTTCTGCACACACGTCAACCAAACCTTAATTGCTCCTTCCAAAACGTCTGTCGGGTCCAAGAAGCTCTTTGTTTGGACATCTTCTCCAAGACCCTACGTTCTCCAGGAACAGGTATATTTATCCTGAAATCATGGGACACTTTAATTTCCTATAACATAAACAGAATAAATGCTATATACTCTACAGGTGGTACTTATCTTACCCTGAAATTACAGATCTGGCTGGTGCTTTCGGAAAAGTAAAGCCAAGTTGGCGCTGGATTGAGAGACACTTTATCCCTTCTTTAGGAAAGAGAAAGAGAAAAATCAACATTCCAAAATTAAACACTCCAGCTGCAGCATCTCAGAACAGAGCAGGACCGGGTGCAGTGGAAGAGCCGAGCGTTCGAAAGAGGATGAGGAAGATAAATTAAAGTGCATACAAATGCGCGTCGGATCGAGAGCAAAAAGAAAGCGACGAAGACTAATTCCATGGAGTTTAGGCCAAATGTTTGCTTATTAATTTGCTCGAATATAGACGCTCGTTATTCTCCGAAGGCTTTGCTGCGAGATGAAAGACCAATTTGACATGATGGCTGGGGGAAAAAAAATCATGTAAACAGTGATTATTCATGCGCCGTCTTATCTAACGGGCCGTAATGACTCCTGTGAGCAGGATTTGTTTGCGGAAATACCACATTAAGACATGATTCCTTTTGATAAGCTGTGGATAAAGAGTCTGGGGGAAAAACACACCTGCATTCTGTTCACACATGGCAGCAGCTATTTTTTCCCTAAACTTGAAATTAAAACTAACCCCTAGCGCATGCGAACTTTAATAATTAATCAGTATTCATTCATATTTGTTCAGATTTCTATTAAACTTAGCTATTAACACTCAGAAGACGCAGAGTCATTGGTCATACCAGTTAACAAGCCACGACGCTAGTGGGATTTCCGCCAGCTGTGATAACATGGGTGGAAAATAAAATCCATTTAGTTATTCTCTCTAATGTTCCTTTCCGTCACAAAGTGAGAAGAAAAAAAGGTCTTCAGCTTTAGCAAAACGTAAACAGATGAATAAGAACTAGCAAAGTTATGCATGTTAGCAAAGTTATGCAAAGTTATGCTCATAAAGTGAGCGCAGACTCCTGAGCTAACGCTTTAGCTGTTTATGGAGAATTGGACAAGTCTGACTATCCTACTGTGTTCACCTGATCTGTGTTAAGCTCTTTATTAGTTTGAACGAGAGAAAGAGAGAACGAGAACAAGAGAATGATAGAACGAGGCCATGAGAGAGAGAGAGAGAACGAGGCCATGAGAGAGACTGCAAGAGAGAGAACGAGGCCATGAGAGAGAGAAAGAAAATGAGACAGAGAATGAGAGAAAGAGAATGAGAAAAGGATAGAACAATAGAATGAGGACATGAGAGAGACTGAGAGAGAGAAGCAACAGGAGAGAGAAAGAGAGAACGATAGAATGAGGACCTGAGAAAGACAGCACAAGAGAGAGTGAGAACGATAGAACGAGGACATGAGAGAGAGAGAGAGAGAGAGAGAGAGAGAACGAGAGAGGGAAATAGAGAGCCAACGAATGATAGAAGCAGGACATGAGAGGCAGCGAGAGAATGAGAGAGAAAAAGAAAGAGAAAAAGAGAGAGAGAGAATGAGAGAATAAGAGAAAACGAGAGAGAGAGAGAGGAGATAGAGTGGATGAGAGAGAAAAAGAATGAAAGAGATAAAAAGGGCAAGCATATGAGAGAGAGAGAGAGAGAGAGAGAGAGAAAGAGAGAGAAACACAGATTATGGTGTTAACTGTAAAGTACACTCTCTTAAAGCGGATAATCAATTCAATCAGCTTTACAGGCTTTTTAAATCCTAAGCAGCAGAAAGCTGGTTTATGGCCTTCAAGGCAAGAACAAGTGAGGAACAAACGTTTAGAGGAAAACACTCCGGTGTGAGCTTTGCCTTATTCAGCAGCATTAGCAGCACTTTTCCAGCTGGTAGAAACACCTGCATCGAATAAAAAGAAATAAATAATAAATAAAATCGCTTCACGATGTCCTCACATGACCGAAAATAAAGCTGACCTCAGCACCTCTTACATCAGACTGACTTTACGGGTTTACCAATAAATGACTCAGACTTTAACATGCACTTCTGAATCAGTTCTTTCACCAGAACGATTAGCCAATCCACTGGCTAAACTATTGGCACCCTACCTGCACCAATATTCCTATATCCAGAATACTAACACACGCATTAGGTGAGCACAAACAGAGACAGACCTTTATTTAAATGTGTCTCCACACCTGTGCTGGAGAGAAAAACAGCCCTCAGGCTCGTCTTGTAATGTCTTGGTTCGCTCCTCCATGCAAAATATTTCAAGCTCTTGTTTTATATTCGGAGGTTTTGTGCATGCAGACTTTGCCAGTTCATTTCACACCACCTGAGAGGTGCAAACACCCGAGACTGAGTCACTGCAAGACACTGACTGTGGGTTTCTTCTTAACCGTTTCGGTGGAAGCGTATCGGAGAACCTCTTGGAAGAGTTTTAAGCTGAAATTTCAAGATCAAGATGAATAGAAATCTTTACAAAAACCATGAAAGCACCAGCCTCAAGAACAGCACCAAAGCATCAATGATCCACCAAGATAAAATATTTTTCAGTGGCTATTATACAATACTTCTCATTTCATTCTCTCACTCTCCCTCTCTTTTTTACACTGCTATTGTTTTCCTGTTTAATAGATGTAAAAATCTGCGCTTAAATATATTTATCCATATTTTTACATTAATTTTGTCCAAGCCAACAACCTTCTTTCTCTTCTGTATTGAAACTTCTTTGTTTTTTCCCATGGTAATGGACGACAAAGGGATTTTACATGCATGCAACCTCTTATTTATTCCCCATGGAAACAGCACATGGTTACAGACGACAACAGGAGTTGCCGCAGACTCTGACGATTTAAATACGTATAAGAAATCAATTTATTTTAATAATCCTTAAGAGTGTCAGCTGCTATGTATACAGTATTTTTGCGAGAAAATATTATTATTTTTAATATAATAAGTATTCTAAGTAGATATAAACCAAACTGGCAAATTTGAATCACTGTCCATTTTTAAATACATACACTGATCAGGCATAACATTATGACCACCTGCCTAATATTGTGTTGGTGCTGCCAAAACAGTAACAGTAGCTCGTCTGTTGGATCGGATCGCACGGCCCAGCCTTCGCTCCCCACGTGCATTTATGAGCCTTGGCCACCCATGACCCTGTAGCTGGTTCACCACCGTTCCCTTCCTTGGACCACTTTTGATAGACACTGACCACTGCAGACCGGGAACACCCCACAAGAGCTGCAGTTTTGGAGATGCTCTGATCCAGTGGTCTAGCCATCACAATTTGGCCCTTGGTCAAACTCGCTCAAATCCTTACGCTTGCCCATTTTTCCTGCTTCTAACATCAACATTGAGGACAAAATGTTGACTTGCTGCTTAATATATCCCACCCACTAACAGGTGCCATGATGAGGAGATCATCAGTCTTATTGACTTCATCTCTCACTGCTCATAATGTTATTGCCTGATTGGTGTATTTTATACAATAATTTTTGCTATTTAATTTTTTTTTTTCCAAAATGATATTATCTGATACTAGATTAAAAGCAAGACTGCGAATATGATTTCTGTATTATTAAAAGGGAATTATTTCCAGCGAGATGTAGAAATGGCAGCCGCGTCAGCATGGATTATATCCTGCAATAAAATTTGGAAGAAGAACAGAAGACATCGGTGTTTAAATGTGAGAGTGAATTCATGTCTGCATCGGTGCGGAGGTGGATGTTAAAGATAAACCAGCGGAGGGAGAGCATGAGGAGAGAAACACTCTGCTAACCACACACACATACAGCGCTTATATAAGAGCTTGGCTGCAGAGGTTTTCTTATGCATATCCACATCTGTATGCAGTCGTGAGCACCAGATATACAGACGCCACTCCCACTGCACGGGAATTTCTGACCACCGATGATAACGAGGATGCAGTTACATATTACATAAAAGCTCTGGTTTTTATACACATCACGCATACATTTATAGACCGAGATACAGACGTACGGTACGGCTACAGAAATCTAAACTGACCCTTTTTTCCTTGCTAGCTCATGTCAAAATCGATTACTCCAGACCCTTGTCTGGAGTCTTCCACTAAAATTCAGTGACTTTTCCTCACCTCTCAAATGGCCTCCGATTTCTTTGGTACATCTCTAATAGCATAATAATAATTATAATAATATTCTAATCCCCTTAGTTCAAGCAATAAGACACAAAAACATCACCCCCAGGAATTCTTTAGGAGATTAAGCATGTACTCTGACGGTGAAGCCGAAGCAATACTTAACCAAGATTAGCCCCGCCCACTTTAAATAGTGCCGCAGTGATGACATGACATAGCCCACCCACTTTACCATGAAGGAAGTGCAATTTTGCTGGTAAATAGTGCTGCCATGATGACATGGCATAGCCCCGCCCACTTTACCTTGAAGACAGTACAATTTTGTTGATTAGAGACAGATAGATAGATAGATAGATAGATAGATAGATAGATAGATAGATAGATAGATAGATAGATAGATAGATAGATAGATAGATAGACAGACAGACAGACAGACAGTAGTGCTACAGGAATGATATGACATGATTTCCCTAGATTGAAGCGAAAGTTAGTGCCCCCTGGTTCCCTTAACAAAAAGCCAACAGAAGTTTTCCTAAGGCTTTTGGATTATTCAATAAAAATAAATAAAATTTAAAAAAAAAAAAAAAAAAAAAAATCAGCAAAAGTTTATGAATCCTACATGAACACAGCTTTTACGAATTTTAAAACTTAAACACAAAATAACCAGAAGTTATAAAGGCTATAAATGAACGACGCCATTAACGGTCACACGACTTCAATGTGACCACTGCTAAACTTTCAACTTGTACAATCTTAATTCTCTGATAAGTATCCACTCTATAAAAAGCTGGTGTTGGAATTTTGCAAGAGGGTGTTATTAGTATAAACACAACAAGGCTGTAGGAGTTGTAAAGGCTTGAGGAGTTTTCCTGTTCAGCGTGATGACGTTTTAATGTCCCCAGAGAACCTCTGTAGTGCTGATGTTAGCATAGAAAATATCTCGAGTTTGTCTTAACCAGACACCAGATTTTTTAGGCATTTAACCAAAAAAAAAACCCCATTCAATAAATCCACTGATTTCGTAACAATAGAACTGGAAGAAATCCGAGTCGAGTCTATGTTGTAACTCTGCGCTGTTTAGCAGCGAGACGTTCAAGGAGTCGATCATCAACTACGTACACATTGTGAAATTGCTCATTAAGAGGACACTGAAAATCTCAAGTGTTTTAAAAAGCTGACATTGAAACCTGACGGTTATTACTTAGGTTTATGATCTCCTATTAAACACCACTGTAGCTGTGCTAGCTGTGTGAGATACACAACACAATTAAAAAAAAAAATAAAAAAAATAAATAAAAAACACACTAACCAACAAACAAACACCAGAAACATATGTAATGGAGCTTTCTGGAACAGCAATGCAACAGCAACAGCTTTCATTGTTTCGTTGTACAGAATCAACAGATTCTCTGGAAATGATATATAGCACTGCTACATAGAGATCGAAATGATAAAGCACAACGTGCACCAGTGCAGCTCTGGGGGATTTACATCACAGCTCAGAACAACGAGCAATTAAAACCACGTTCTCCGGAGACGGCTGCGGGCTTCCTAGAAGCAGTGGATTAGATAATAGATTATTTTCCACAATGGGCTAACGGTGAGTTGATCCTGTCCAAACAACATGGATGACTCAACAGTTCTGCACTCTGGCGACGGTTTCACAATGTTTAAACAACACAAGGCACACTTCAGGATGAGGACGGGAAGGGAAATAGACTTCACTCGGTGTCAAGTGGATGCTGGAGTGGGAGGAGTGCAGTACAGCGCAGTATTGATGGAGGGAAAAAAAAAAAAGAGGGGAGTGGAAGGAAGAAGAAGAGGGAGAAAGGCTCCGTCCAAATCCTCCGTCTAGAATGTTTAACAATGCAGCCTACGTTCACTACGAGGTGGCAATTGAAAAACTCCTCTGTATTGGAGTAGGACATTCCAAAAGGGGCAGTTTGCTTGTGTGTGTATTTGTATCTTGGTGAGGAACAATTGTCCCCATAAGGATCGAAATATCTGAAATTTTTATCCTAGCCGGGGCATTTGGCCAGACCCTGCTTTTAAAAAAAAAACAATAATACACTATTAAAAGTGGTCATGTTATTATAGCTTAATGGGGACCACAAGTCCCCATAAGACACCTTCATGTCACACACTCGCACCTTTTGCTTCATTTAGGTTATTTCGTTTTGTTTTTTCTTAAGAAACAAAACCAGCCTTTCCTTGTGGAGATAAACCAAAAGTCCCCACAGGAAAAACCTGTTTTTCTTTCTAAAAAACACAACAACAAAAAAAGACCTGCAGGTTTTATTTAACAGCAACAAGAAGAATAAAACAACTACTGTAACACCAAAAGTTGTGTGTCTTGACCTTTAGAGATAGTCCTCACAACGAAAACCTGTTTTCGTTACTTTGCTACTCAAAATGCAGCTATTTTATATATTTAAAAAAAGTGTGTGTGTATATGTGTGTGTTTGGGGCATGTGTTTTACAACAAAGTGGGGACCAAGTGTCTCTACAAGAATTGGAATATCAGAACAATGAAAAGGTCCCCAAAAAGAAAACCTGTTGTTTATATTAAAATAAATAGCCATAAGGTGTGTAGGTAGTTTTTGATAGTTACAAAATGTCCTCACAAACATATTAGACAATTCTGACCTTGTGGGGCCCTTTAGCAGGTCACTACAGTGTCCTACAAAACCTACTTTAAAAAGGCAGCGGTTATTTAAAAAAAAAAAAAAAAGGTTTCTTTTGGGTTAGTTTAAGATTAGCTTTAGGGGTAGTGAAGCATTAACAGTTAAATCAATGGAAGGTCTTCACAAGGTCCCCCCCCCCATCATGCGAAAGCTCGTCTAGTCGAGTGCGACAGCGCCTCTCTGTTTCACTGCCACTTTCCCGTCCCGGCGCAAACTGGCTGCTTTTCAACACGTCCAAAGACTTGAGCAGATGTCAGACCCTTAAACCGTAAAAGCTGCCATCTTCTTCATGTCTGGGTCTCATAACACACATTCAGACCCACCTCGAATTTTTTAAAGAAATAAATAAAATCAACAGCGTGACATTTAGCAGGCCAGAAAAGTTGCGAACCTGCCATCTGCGATGACGAATAACCTTTTTCCCATCAGATAGGATTTCCCATTTCTACCTTCAACCTTAACTGGGCTGAGGTTTTTTTTTTTTGTTTTTTTTTTACTAAAAACTCTAGGCAGGATTTTCATCATCCGGGCCATTCTGGAAGTGATCCAGGAAGTCAAGGTGATTAAGTTGTCTTCATTTGTCACATATACATTACTGCAGAGTGAAATTCTTTCTTTGCATATCCCATCCTTGGAAGTTGGGGTCAGAGCCCAGGGTTAGCCATGATGCAGTGCCCCTGGAGCAGGGTGGGTTGAGGTCCTTGCTCAAGGGCCTAATGGTGGCAGTTTGGCAGTGCTGGGGCTTGAACCCTGATGATCTGGTCAACAACCCAGAGCCTACCACCACCCCAATGCTAAAAAATTCGAAGCCCTCTAGATGATGTCTACAGAAAAAAGCAGACTGTTTAAATATGCAAGCTAATCAGAAAGCAGCGTATGAGTCTAAACAATCGTCGTACATCCATTATAGAGATAAGAAGAGGCGGTGGAACTCTGACAGTGATTGAAAAGGAGGTTGCTGTTGCAATTAGATCTCACGTCAACGAGCAGCGGGTTTCCTTGCTGGCTCTCCACACACACCCCCCCAAACATTAAGGAAATCAATTGGGAGGCATCGAGTGGGAAAATTAAACATCGCAATACAATAGAACGCTGTTTGTAATCGTTTGGCGGATAATTTACTTGGAAGGCGGATCACACACATCGAGCATCAAATCGGCGGTCACGAGACCAGATTAAACTATCGACTAGCTAGCTTGCTAACTCAATCACCAAGCTAACAACAGAAAAAAAGCTTCAAGAGTATCGGGTTTGTGATCACGATAATATCAGCATCAAGAATGATATCAGATTTTTTTATTTTTAAAAATAAGGGATTTAAAGCTAGCAAAAATCGGCAATCCTTAGTTCGCGCTGAAGAAAGTTTCCGTGTCTTTACATCGTCTAACCCTTTTTAATCGCACATACAGAATTCAGCTACGATTTTTAATATGACCATCTCCCAAGATGTGCGACAAGTAATAACCTAAAAAAAAAAAAAAGCCCAATGAATGAACCAGTCGAGAGCATTAACCTCAGAGCCACTAATCACCATCTCAAATCCTACAGATTTAATAAACAGCTCTCTCGGACCCGCTTTAATGTTCTCTCACTAATGAAACAATCCCTTTTACGAGGAGCCTCTCAGGAAATACAGATAAAAAAAGGTACAGATTTATGGCTTTCAACACCGCCTCACGGATTCACAGCCGCACAAAGCGAGGATTGAAATAGCAATTTGTCAAGTCAGTAAGCCACAAACTGGTGCACGAGGATCTAGTGCGAAAGATGGAGGATAAAGAACTGAGCAGTCCAGAAAGAAAGACGCGGGTTTTATTTTTTTTGTTTTTATCTTCGTCGTTAAGATATCCCGAGACCGTGCAAGTTGGGTCTTGTATTTAGGACAGCTCAGAGGATTAAATCTCACGTTTAAGATCCTTATCGACACCCACACACACCTTACTTCAGATCTTCTCACATGACTAAACGACTTTATTTATGTGATAAAGACTTAACTCCTAATATAACACGTCCACTTTAATAGGAACACCTGTAAGCCCGCTCATCATGCACGATTATCCGATCAGCTTTCAGCTACCAACTCAGAGTTCATATCGAACATCTAATCTCTTTAAACGTTGTTGATGTCTACTTTCAGTACATCAGCTGATATTCTGAGATTTTCACACTTTCTAGAGTTCCAATTCTGTAGGTGGAATCATCCTGTTATTGAGAGAGAGAGAGACAGAGGAGAACATTCAGGCTGGTTTAACCCGACAGGAAGGCTACGATGCCCCAAACAACCACGAATAAGCAGAAAAGCATCATGCACAACTTGTCGAATCTTGGAGGTGGATGAGCTACAACAGATCAGGAGCCAGTCCTGTCAGCTAAGAAGAACTGAAGCATGAACATTTTGCACAGGTTCAGGTAGCAAAACATATTAAGTAGGAACACTAAAGTCTTCGTAATTTAATGACGAGCATTGGCTCCTGTTCAGTAATATTCTAATGCGACAATAACATGAGCATGAGCAGCTTTTGACGTTTCACCGAGGGTGATTTCCGAACAGAGCTCCACACAAACCCACTCACACAGCCAGTCTGAATCCCAATCACCTCTCCAGGCGCTGTGTGTGATGTGTGGGAACATACTGCGCTGAAATTCCAGCTCTGATGCAGAGGCCAACGCTCTTACAGTGAACAGTGTGGGTTATACAATCAGCTCCGAGGCTGTGCTCTCTGCAGCATTTCATCCGTCATCTAATTTCTGCTTTCGCCAATGTGTGTGTGTGTGTTTATGAGCACTTGGTGTTATACCTCCATAGAAACTAAAGGCTGCTGTATAGACCACAGACTCTGAGCAACATCATGCTAAAGAAAAATGGGAATGTAAGAGATTATGGACACTGATAATAATAATAATAATAAAGATTTAGCTATTGTGGTGCAAAAGTGGTGAAAAAGTGCTCCAGGGTGCTTCACATGGTCCCACTTTCTGTTGGAAACCTTGACTCATAAATGTAAAGCAATGCTGCATTTGACTAAAGGACAAAACTCATCATTTCCGACTTCCGAGTAGGAAAAAATGAGTTCATCAATTCAAGATGGCTGCTCCCAGCACCAGCAGTAGAACTTCTTACATTTAAATTACACATACATATGAGCTTTAATTTGTATACAGTAATTTGCTGGTTTGAGGTAAATATACACCACTCATCACAGGTTGGAGCTAACAAAAGACACCTCAGGGTCCATGTTGATTTTTTTCCCGCCACTTTGTAGCTCGGACCTATTCCAAGCTCCGATTTTTGGCTAGCTAGCTAGCTAGCGCAGACGAAAACATAAAAAAATTCATGTATAAAAATGTCGCTTGCCATAGATAAAATTACCAACCTGACAATTGAGCTATCTTTGATTAGTGATGTGAAAAAGCTTGATATCTCTAGTGAAAGCTTTCGCATCTCATTAAAAATCTGGAGAAAGTAAATATCAAGTTCATTCAAACATCTCTCCAAAAACTGGAAACTTAAGAGACTGCTGTTATGCAGCTTTCCAAACACATCTCACAAACACACCTCTGTCTCCTAGCAATCAGAAGACTCCATGAGAACGACATTGTTATGCATCGTATTGTTATAAGCACACGCCGAACTGACGCACAAAACACAATACCCCAAATTAACAAACTGGGATATAGTGTCAGATTAACGGCCGTAGAGATTAGGCTAAGTTCATCTGAAGTCAATAATTCAATACATGAATCATTTAAGGAGTCGTTTACAAATGTACATGTATCATTTGAGGAGTCATTTACAAATGGATGAGTATCATTTGAGGAGTCGTTTACAAATGTACATGTATCATTTGAGGAGTCATTTACAACTGCACAGGTGTCATTTGAGGAGTCATTTACAAATGTACATGTATCATTTCCAGAGTCATTTACAATTGCATAGGTGTCATTTGAGGAGTCATTTACAAAAGGTACATGTATCATTTGAGGAGTCATTTACAATTGCATAGGTGTCATATGCGGAGTCATTTACAATTGCATAGGTGTCATCTGAAGAACCATTTAAAAAGGTACATGCATCATTTGCAGAGTCATTTACAATTGCATAGGTGTCATTTGAGGAGTCATTTACAAAGGTACATGTATCATTTGAGGTGTCATTTACGAATGAATGAATATAATTCAATACCATGGGTGATGACACACAGGAGACTGAATATGTGAAGCTTGTGATGCAATGAACACAGATTTAGTCTTATATTTGCTCATGAATGCCAACAGAATGCCAGACGGAGTAAAGCCTTAGCAGACAGACAGCTTTATCGTAAATCCCTGTGATTCATTTCCACCTGTGGAAACTTTCCTCATATCCCATGATGTCAGAAGAATCCAAATTCAATTAAAATGTACCACCACAGAGCAAAACTAATCTTTGATCCATAAAAATAGCAACAGTGTCAAATGAACTCTTAAGTAAGCTTGTATGAAACATATATAAATATATAATATATATGAAATAATGCATAAAAAAGGTTAAACACTGCACAATGAACGTTATATAAATGTTTTCTGTCTTTACTGCATAGTGTGTGGGTTGAAAATAACAGGACTATCCTCGTTCATCCCATCCTAGCTGTCGTGTTGCTATGGTTACCGTAAAAAAAAAAAAAAAACACAACTGATGTTTCACCTGAAACTTTTCATGCAATAAACAGAGAGAGAGTGAAGGGAGTCTTTTACAAAGGTAAGAGACATTTAGAAATTTACCTGCATCATTTGAGGAGTTGTTTAGAAATGTAAGGGAATCAATTGAGGAGTCATTTACAAATGTGCATGTATCATTTGAGGAGTTGCTTACAGTTTTATGGGCGTCATTTGAGGAGTCATTTACAAATGTATGAGTATCATTTAAGGAGTCATTTACAATTGCATAGGTGTCATTTGAGGAGTCATTTAGAAATGTACGAGTATCATTTAAGGAGTCATTTACAACTGTACATGTATCATTTGAGGATTCATTTAGGAATGTATAGGTGTCATTTGAGGAGTCATTTAAAAATGTACATGTATCATTTAAGGAGTCATTTACAAACGTATAAGAATCATTTGAGGACTCATTTACAAGTGTATGAGCATCATCTGAGGAGTCATTTTCGACTGTACGTGTAGCATTTGAGGAGTCTGAAGGAGTCAAAAAGTGTTTGCAAGTGTAATCATTTCAGGAATCGTTTATAAATGAAAGCATGTTATTTTTAAGAAACGTTGACAACTGTAAGTGTATCATTTAATGAATCGTTCACATGTGTAAGTATTACTTAAGGGTATCGTTCCGATTATAAATAACAAATTAAAAACGTGTGAATATACTTTGTGGAGTCTTTTACATATGTAATTGAATGACTTGCAGTCAACATATTTGTGTTTATAATTTATCTTTAAGGTACAGAAGCCTACCTCTGAGAATGGACTGACCCAGACCCAATGAACTGACCCAGTGCTCACTTGGGGCTAGGATTTAGACACCACTACAAGTGAATGATGGAAAACTCTGACAAAACACTGGAGACTCCTTCCTTAGTGTAAAAAAAACTTCTCCTTACAGAAAATTTGATCGTATTAAGAATTAGTCATTACTAGCCAATTAGATTAAATTGAACTTATTAGAACCATCACATTAGAGATGCATGCATTATAAGATATTAGACAACAGTTCGCTCTGGTCGACTAATTTGATTGGTCAAGCAGCATTCCAAGAACGCTTCATCAGTCTGTTTAACCCTACAAAACATGTACAATTCAAAACGGTTAATACACTAGTGTTAGCAACATCATCGCAACAGCAAACATGGCAAACGATACCTTTTTCACGAATACAGCTTTTCGGTCAAAATATGAAAGCTCCTCAGAAGACGATCCCAAGGAAGAAGGTTCAAAAATCCACACCGCAACCTACATTATATTACTTTCTTGTTTGTAGAACCATTCGATAACAAGAATTTCTCACAAGCAACAGTACAATTATTCCTACACCGAATCGCAGTCATACCGATATTCGGTATATACACACTCTTGCTCTTGACATTACTGAATTAATTAATCAATCAACACCTTCTCACCCCGAACGCGTGGAACAACTTACTTGAATCATGCTTTGCCTTGTTAGACTGCACAGAAGCCAGAACGATCGCAACAGAGATATCGGTATCACAATAAGAAGAATATCGCGGTAACGATATTATCGCTCGGTCCCTTGAGGAAAACACTGAGGAATGTTTTGTTTTGTTTTACGCCGAGCTCCTTTATGGAGTCTAAGCTTGTGGAACAACTTGTGGATTTTTTTTTTTTTTTTTACATGTATTTATTTGTTTTGAAGTGCGAAACCAAACATTACCATTCCGGGAGTGATGTTTGTGTAACAGAACCGGTAGTGTCCCGTTCACGCAGCTTTTCAAGTTTGCGCGTGCTTTTCTTTTTTTGGCGCAGATCCATCAGGATGATGATGATGATGATGGTGGTGGTGGTGGTGGTGGTGAAGAAGAAGAAGTGCAGCACACCTACCTTGAAGGTTTTGCACTCGGATGTCGCTGATCTGACCGATCAGTTCCTCCCGCTCGAACCAGTCAGTCCATTCCTGGCCGGCCATGATGGCAGAGCAGCTCCTCTCTGCACCTGGTGCGCAAAACTCTTTTCCTTTAAATTATTCCTTGGAGTCTCTCGGTGCCCATGCGTGCAGCTGGGGGAAAATCCTCCAGTCTAGAGTAAAGAAGCAGCAGGAGCTGCTGCTGTTTCTGCCTCCGGCTCGTGCATGATGATGATGATGATGTGATGAAGGTGCACCGAGTTTCCTGCAGCAGCACTACTACTACTACTACTACTTCTCTCTCTCTCTCTCTCTCTCTCTCTCTCCTTGGAGTGAAATGCAGTGCAATGGTAGCAGCACCTGGGTCAGATTTCCCGTCATTCTCCGTGCACGCCTACTAACCCGGGTTGCCAGAGTAGAAGGATCAGGGTTGCCAAGTTGTCTAATAATCCTGCATAATTCACCCTGGACTACCTCTAACCTATATCATATTGCCTTTATGCTTCATTAAAGGTGCATTAGGTAAGGTTAACCAGATCTTTTGTGGTTGTCTCACACCTCTGGGAATGGGGGTGTGCTTGGAGATTGCATGTTCTCTCCGTGCTTCAAGAATTCCTGCCATTTAGTCTAAAGTGCAAAGACGTGCTTTGGACCAGCATCTCTAAATTGTCTTGAGTGTGTGTGTGTGTGTGTGGTTTTCCCCTGTGTTGGGGTGGCACCCTGTTAAGGGGGGTTTCACCGTCTTGAACCCTACGATAGTCTCCAGATTCCCTCTGACATTTCGCCCATGCTCATGCCAGTAAATTGTCCAGGAAATGACTGACAGCCTGACAGTTTTCTCTGTGACTTAATAAACTTTTGCTAAGGCCACAGTCTCATTATCAACCTTGTTTTTAAATTAATTTTACAAATAAGAATAAAAAAAAATCAATCAAATCTCTATTGCACCTTTAATAAGATTTAGAAATCCAAACCTTATTAAACTGACCTAATGACAAATGGGAGAATTGTGATGAATCCTTACCTTCCTTTCCAACTTTAACCCTGCATTCACAATAGCAAGTCTAAAGCCACTCGACAAACCTGGGAGTTTATTGTTTATTGTAAAAAAAAATATATTATGTGCATAGTATTAATCAAGTATATAATATTCAAAAGAAAAAAGCTGTCTGTTTTCGTAAATAGGCCAGTTATAATTAAAAACACACAACATGGCAACCCAACCCACTGCAGTGTCCCTTAGGGATTGTAAAAGCTTTGAATACCATGTAGACCTGCTTTATAATGTTGCCAGGTTGGTCACATTCCTCCCCTTTGAGATATTTTTATACACACTGGGATGGGAAAATGGCCTGGATCCATTAGAGGGCTTGCGAACATCCAGATGGCAAGAAGATGTTTTTTCCCCCTGACCTTTAACTCAGCTTATTTGGTTCAGATGTCCATAAGTTGGTCCACCATTATTATTTTAGATCTTTGGCTTCAGTATGAATTCTTTGAGCTGGACAGATGTTTGTTTTGTTTTTTGTTTTTCCAATTTCCTCTTTAAATGCATTTAATGATCCTAGTTTTGATTACCATCTATTTAAACATTTTACCTGAAACATACTATACACGTTATACAAATTAAATGTGGTCATTTTTTCCCCTCACCCCAATTATTATCAATCAGTATCAATGTCTGAAGCTAACTCTTTTGGTTTTTTGCAGGAGCTCTGAAGTGAATACAGCTAACTAGTAATAGCTGTTTTTAGCATTGTAGCTAGTTGCACACACTCACCTCTATGTTTCTACACCAGTGTAAATAAGCATACAAATTAATTAGCATCTATATTATCATCCAAATTGCTCCTGAAGTCCAATAGTGTGTCAAAACCAAGAGTTACATTTCCGAACGGAGTCTGAGGCTATGCTATTCAAAAAATGTTCTAAACAACAACATTGTTCATAGCTACAAAATGGAGCTACACCCTTTTGTTTGACCTTTTGTTTTTTAATACATAACAGTGTGTCAAACATTGTCAGAAAGCACATAAACAAGTCTGTCTGAGACCCTGAACGACACCACAAAGTCACAAAGTGCTTTGCTACAGTGCTAATCTAGCGGCTGTAAGCTTTCCTCGCTTGTTCGCTAGCTCTGGTGCAAAACAAGCAGACGACATACGCTAAATGTCGAGGTGAAGGAAAATTAGATTTTCACATCATAATGTAAGCTTTCATTTTCCTGACAAACTATTTACTTTCACGAGGAAATAAACCTTAGCTAGCGTGTCAAGCATATCTGAATATCATCCAGGTTGCAAATAAGAATTGCTAGAGGGGATTCAGTTGAAATATTCTCCCTGTTTGTTTGTTTGAGGAGGGATCATACATTTAGAGTTTATGTCACAGAGCAGCCCTGACACCTGAATTAAATATTTACTCGAGTTTTCGGTCAGTCTTTCGGTCAGTCACAGGCAATCTGTGTTCGTGAGGCTTATACAGGTGTAGTTTCTACTGTGCCTCATCGTGATGACTGAGCGCTGAGGAATGTCTGCTGTTTTATATGGACCCTGATTCAACCTCTGTTAAAGTTTAAAGCAGGACGCTTCCATCGGGCAGCCTGTTATATTTGAGGTTAAACATAATTTGAACAGAGAATTATATATCAGGTTACAGGACATCCTGAGGCACCCCCCCCACACACACACACCACCACCACCACCACCACCACCATTAGCACTTATGTAATTGAAATTTCGATTCCTACAAAAGCCAGGCATGGACTAAACAGTTAAAAAAGCGTGACCGATGACCCAAACTGGTGTATAGGATAAATAAATATATAAATATCAATGTTAGAGAATCTTGTCCAGATAGATATTCCGATAGATGCAGGAAATTTGGCTTTCTACAATGTAGACGTTTACAATAGTGTAAATGTTAAAATAGCAGGATTTTGTGACGTAGTAAACTGATCGAAAACAATTTCAGAAAGAAAAAGAAAAAGAAAAGTACAATAACCTGATTGCATAAGTGTACACACCCTTTTATGCTGGGCCATGTGACGGAACTCATGTTCGGAAGTCATTTTCGTACCTGTTGTCAGTGAATAACCCCAAATAAAAATCAGCTGTAGCGAAATCCAAACAAAAAAAAACAACCCTATATCACTTAGGCTGATTTGCAGTATCATTAAAGAAGCTGCTGGAATGTCTGGAGTACTGGTCACTCCTGGTACGTGGCAACAGTCTCTTGTATTCGTCACATGTTTTGGCTATGGGGTAGGCAAGATGGAAGCCCTTTCTCACAAAGAAAAATCCCCACATGCATCAGTGAGCCTTGACCGCCCATGACCCTGTCGCCGGTTCACCACTGTTCCTTCCTTGGACCACTTTTGATAGATACTGACCACTGCAGACCGGGAACACCCCAAAAGAGCTGCAGTTTTGGAGATGCTCTGATCCAGTGGTCTAGCCATCACAATTTCTCCCTTTGTCAAACTCACTCAAATCCTTACTCTTGCCCATTTTTCCTGCTTCTAACATCAACTTTGATGTTGACTTGCTGCCTAATATATCCCACCCACTAACAGGTGCCATGATGAGGAGATCATCAGTCTTTTTCACTTCACCTGCCGGTGTTCATAATGTTATGCCTGATCGGTGTATAGTGCTGTATTGCAAGTAACCGTAGCATTAACAGAGAATTAGTTACAAGATGTGCACACTTGTGCAACCATGTAGAGTGTACTCTGTATATTCCCTTCAAAGGGATTCCCTTCATAATACACAGCACACTAATGTACATCATAACTCATGTACTTGAATTCAGGCAATTATTACCTCTGTGTATATAAGAGCTCACGTACTCTATAATCATAATTCGGTAACTGGAGCAATCTCTCTCAGTCGTATTCTCTTAAGAAATACAGCTACGAAATTAGGTATCCTGATTAGCAGACACTTGCAAGTCTCCCTCTCTAATAAGACATGAGGAACGAGGATTAAAATAACTGTTTACCAGGTCACTAAGCACTTCAGCTCACAGGAACGTCCATGGTTTATAGAGAGGCCGCTCTGTGTCTTCTTAAAACGACTTGACCCGTCTTTTTGGCTGAGATGAACTGAAACTGTGTGGATGTCACCGCTGCAGTGGTATTTCTATTATTTATGCATGCAGGGCTGCTGTCTCTGTCGCTGAAGAGACCGGTTGTTGTGTAACAACGTATAAAGATGAAGAGTCACACAGCCCACACATCACCAAGCAGCGTTTCTCAACTCCAAAGCCCTTAATATCGACTTCTGTATTTCACTGTTGCATAGAAGCAGTTTATTACCTGTGGAAGGAATAAATTGCGATGATGCATGCTGTTCTAGGAAAATAATCAACAACGGAGTGGCATATTACCACCCTAGTTTGACGATTTTTTTAAATTAAAAAAAATAATTTTTAAATAATTAAAGAACTATGCCATGCTTTTTATTCATGGTTTAACACATGGCATGACAAAAGTATGATTTGTTCATGAAGCTGGTGGCAAATTTCTGTTGTGCAAGAGAAATAAAACACCACAGGATGTACTATCATTTATGACATAAACAGCTCCTATCATCTGACCCCTACGGCTTTCTAAACCCTCTAAAACCTTTGACCCTCTTCGGTTTCCACTTTCCTTATTTGGTCATTGCTTCCTGTGGTAGTAATCATTCACAGTGGTCATTTCTAACACACAGTTTTTGTTTCATAATTCACAAGAAGGCAACAATTTTTACCTCAGAAAAGTTCAAAAATTGGACTGCCAGAGATCTGCCTAGATTTAGAAATAAAATTTTCTGTTTACTTTTAAAGTTAAGGTTAAATATTTGTTGCCTCATTCAACCAGCTGTCTTCAGGTCACAAGTCACACGAAGGCTTGTCAACAAGATAGCTGTTAGCTAACAAGTCTGATGTCACCTCAGAAATATTGTAATTTAGTGCTTAAAACAGTCTGACTCCCATCTCTGTACAATATAAATGACCTCAAAAGGCTTTTGAAGGAAGCGTCTGTATTCGTATAATTTTCTACCAGCTAGTTGGTGGATATAGAACGTATAATCTGGCTTTTTTCCTACACATAGGCAAGAAGTAATTCATTAATTCGTTCATTTATCTTCAGTCACTGCTGAAATGCTTCCATGGAGACTTCTTTTCATCATCTGAGCTGTTCATTTGTGTGAAAGATGAGATGTGTGTTTTGCTCTCAGCTGTGTGGATGTATCGAGAGAGGACGTATGAGAAGCTTATCAGTTATTTTGAAAGTAGAAACAATTTTTCTTAATGAAATATACAATATGGTGTTTACACAGGGGGCAGAATGGCTTAGTGATTAGTATGTTTGCCTCACAGCTCTGTGGTTGGGGGTTTGATTCCCGCCTTTGATTCATCTTGTAGGTTGACTGACATTTCTAAATGATCCATAGTGTTTGAATGTGTGAGTGAGATAGTCCATGGCCTTGTGTTCCAAGTCCTCTGGGACAGACTAGAGGCTCCCCTGTGAAGGATAAGCGCTACAGTTGGATGGATGGATGGAATTTTCTCAATAGTTGACCAATTGCAGAGGACATAAAATCACAAAGCTTGGGAAAGAGCCATTTGAGGGCTGAATTGGTGAAGCAACCATTCAACTCAGTGAAAAGAGACAGCATTTCCACCACTAGGTCTAGCCGACATCCACCAAAAACACTGACTGCACCAAGCCCCAGGTCCTCTGGGATAGACTAGAGTCGACCCTGTGTAGGATAAGCGCTACACTGGCATGGATGGATGGATGGAATTTTCTCAATAGTTGACCGATTGCAGAGGTCATAATATCAGAAAGCTTGGGAAAGAGCCATTTGAGGGCTGAATTGGTGAAGCAACCATTCAACTCAATGAAAAGAGACAGCATTTCCACCATTAGGTCTAGCCGACATCCACCAAAAACACTGATTGCACCAAGTCCCACGTTCTCTGGTATAGACTTGAGTCTCCCCTGTGTAGGATAAGCGCTACACTTGGATGGATGGATGAATGGATGGATGGATGGATGGATGGATGGAATTTTATCAATAGTTGACCAAGTGCAGAGATCATAAGATCACGAAGCTTGGGAATGAGCCATTTGAGGCAACCATTCAACTCAATGAAGAGAGACAGTATTTCCACCACCAGGTCTAGCTAACATCCACCAAAATCACTGACTGCACCTTTAAACACATTGCTGTGTTTTTCTATTCTTGTTTCTCTCTTGTATTAATCTGCTTCCTCCTTCTCAGTGGATTGTTTTTCAGCCTGATTTCCTGGTTCATGACCATTACTTCGCCTTTGTTCGCCATCTGCCAGGTTCTCGACTCGGCTACAACCTGGGATTATGAATAAAGATGAAATAAACCTCTGCAGGAGGATGTACACGGCTCTCCTGAGTACATCACACTATAGCTCCGGCATAGAGGTGATAAAACTGAGCTACTCTGAGCAATGGGAACTGACTAGCATTAAACAGGTCATAAAAAACAATCTTTCCAGCCGCATGGCAAAACACAGGATTATATTAATGCACTTGCTATAATGCGGATATTGTTTCTATGGTAACAGCTATAGGCAGCTGGGGTTTATTGGACATTTTATGGAAGGAGTCACCAGTGTCGGTGCTTTAGAGATAAATTTGCATTTGCATGTGTTTAAAACTTCAACAGCTTTCTTTTCTTTCTTTCTTTCTGATAGTATTCATAGTATTACTGTTTATTTATAGCTGCTATAATGTAAGTGATAACTTGTTTCACAACATCAAATGTAACTATAAACTTGTGTTATAAGAGGGTTAAGGGTTATGTGTTTAAGACCTGAATTGAAAATACTGCCCTGACAGACCCAGAAATGGCAGCAAACCAGCACTGACCATCTGTCCACTGTGAAAGCGTGTGGGTTAGTGGAAAAATGTCACCATGGGACGGGAGAATCTGTGTACGTCTGAATGTGTGATCCACTGTCACTCGCCCAAATTCACAAACATGAGCACATACGCTCACCATCCAGTTTATTAGGACCACCTGTACACCTCATATTTATCCAATCAGGCAACCGTATCGCAGCAAAACACTAAGGGCAGATCAAGAGGTTTAATCTTTAGCAAAAAGGCCATGTGATGTTTTACGTAGCCTCTGAGTCCTGTTCTTGTCTGACAGTCTAGTGTAGTCTGTCCGTCTCTTGACTGTTTGTGCATTCTGAGGTGTGTCAATGTTCCTATTAAAGTGGCGAGTGAGTGCCCCCCCAAACACACGCACACACACACACACACACACACACACACAGGGTTCATATGAATAGCACCTAGATGTCTTTGAAATGTCCTCATATGCATGTGTCACGGCCAAATCCAGTCCTTCCCCATGTCCTCGCCCAGCAGGCTCACTAATGGCATTAGAAGAGCTTATTTTTGGCAAGCCATAATTAAAATGAAAGTTTGGTCAAAATGGAGCAGCTCTCTCTCTCTCTCTCTCACACACACATATCATATTAGAGAGAAGACTGGAACATTCATAAACTTATTATTATTTGTCTTTCATCCACATTTCCAATTTCCGTACATGTCAAGGCACAATCCAGTGCAAAAAAAAAAAAATGTACTGGAACACTTGAGTTATTGCTTAATATCCTGCTGGAATGTTGTCTTCTTAAACCATATTACTCAGTAACTACAATGAAACGAATTGGAAAAATACTGCAGACAGTTGATTAAAGAGTCGATGGCTCAACCATGGCTAATCAGTTAGAATTGTCTTATTACACATTTGAAACCAGCTTCTAACCACCAGTGAGTATCCCAAGCAGCAAGAGAAACACAAATCTTGTATGTAATCCTTATTTCCATAGCTGGAATGTCTATGGAATATACAGTAAGTTACTGATTGATGATAATGATACCAATATACAGAACTAGCCCATTATACTAGTTAGCAGTATACAGTAGGGTAAGTTCATTATAGTCAGCAGTATATCAGCAACTATAATGCCATGACATTTTGGACAATTTCATGCTCCCAACTTTGTGGGAAGAGTTTGGGGATGACCCCTACCTGTTCCAACATGACTGCACGCCAGTGCACAAAGCAAGGTCCGTAAAGACATGGATGAGTGAGTTTGGTGTGGAGGAACTTGACTGGTCTGCACAGAGTCCTGACCTCAACCTGATAGAACACCTTTGGGATGAATTAGAGCGGAGACTGTGAGACAGACCTTCTCGTCCAATATCAGTGCCTGACCTCACAAATGCGCTTCTAGAAGAATGGTCAAAAATTCCCATAAACACACTGCTAAACCTTGTGGAAAGCTTTCCCAGAAGAGTTGAAGCTGTTATAGCTGCAAAGGGCGGGACCATATTACATTCATGTGCATGTAAAGGCAGTTTTGGCCTGGCTCATGAAGCATGAAATTGTCCAAAATGTCTTGATATGCTGAAGCATTAAGAGTTCCTTGCACTGGAACTAAGACGCCAAGCCCTATCCATGTAAAACAAGACCTGAATTAAATGATTTGGAGGGGGTGTCCCAAAACTTTCGACAATATAGTGTGTGTGTAAAGTTTGTATTAATTGCTTGATTAGATTCAAGGTCAGTTGGATTTGTGAACAAAGAGCAAAAAAAGCACAAAGTTCTGTATTAGTTGTACACTCTGGCTTGGTTACTGTGTATCTGTAACTGAACTTTAACCCCTGTTAGTTGCTAAAATGACTCTTTCACTATCTCTTGGGCTGCCACAAAATTCACACTTTACACTTTTACAGAGCACTATTCGTATTCATCCTATTAAATGAAAGAGTTACACCATGCATTTTGTCACATTTACGGACATCCTGCTGTCGCATTTAAGTTCCCCCAATCCTCCAAAACCAGCAACTAGGAACTGCAAATAAAACGAGTCAGCGTGCAAGATTTATCTCCCGTGCGACAGAGGAGTCATGACATGATTAAAATATTTACTTATACTGCTAAAATGCTGACTAGTCACTTTTTGAAAAGACATAAACAGCGTACTGGTGTTCAGAGCAGTGTGTGTTGGTGATGACGAGGTTCTATAGGACGTGGACTGATTCATATTGCAAAAAAAAAAAACCAATAGCAATATGAGCAAAATGAGTTGATTTATTGATTCATTATTTTAGTCTACTCATTTAACTGAATCAAATTTTTCAATTTGATTCATTTGATTAACGACACCACAATCTTTAATTTTCTTGAAAGATGAATCAGTGGAATAAAAAAAAATTATTTTTGTGTGTGCAAACAAACAAACAAACAAACAAAAAAAGAATCAAACGAATCATGATGTCGTCACTAAACTGATTCAGTGTATAAGTAAGCCTGTATTGTGAATCAATTCGGACATTATTGTGAATCGATTCAGTTATTCTAGTGAATCGATTCATCTGAATCATTGCAAAAGAATTATTCCTGTTGATCTGCAATGCTTCAGGAGTGGTGAATCAAAGGAATCAGCACATGTTGATTCATCAAATGAGCAGTTCAAATGAATCGATAGAAAGCATACACGAGAGTTAATACAGAGTAAAAAGCGAATCATGATGTCACTAAACAGATTCGGTATATAAGTAAGCCGGTATTGTGAATCAATTCGGGCATTATTGTGAATCATTTAAGCTATTATTGTGAATCGATTCACAAGGAGTCATTGCAATCGAACTGTTCCTGGCTTACTGCGATGCTGGAGTGAGGAATCAAATCCAATCTGCTAAAGAATTAAATTACAAAGTAGACATGACTCCCATCATGAGACTGCACTCGCTGTAATATACAGGCTTGAAAAATATAAAGAAGAAAAAAAAAATCAGTTCATTCTTGTGAAACGATTCATCTGAATCATTGCAAAAGAATCATTCCTGTTGATCTGCAATGCTTCAGGAGGGGTGAATCAAAGGAATCAGCACTTGTTGATTCATCAAATGAGCAGTTCAAACGAATCTATAGAAAGCATACACAAGAGTTAATATAGAGTAAAGTTATCATAAAGCGAATCATGATGTTGTCACTAAACTGATTCAGTGTATAAGTATTGTGAATCAATTCGGGGATTATCGTGAATCGATTGAGCCATTACTGTGAATCGATTCAGCCAGAAGAATCTTTTCGGTCTTCCATAATGCAGATGAATCAAAACTGAAAGATGTTGTTGTATGGAATGAATCAAATTAAATAAGTAACCCATACATACTTCCTCCTTCAAAGAGGTCTCTCTCTCTCTCTCTCTCTCACTCACTCACTCACTCACACATTCTTGACCAAGGTTAATAACTTAATCAACATAATTAGTAAATCAAATCACTGGTGATTCATGATGCCCATCATGGCTTCCTCCTATAATGCACGCTTCTTTAACAAGGTCATGTATTAGCACTGTGGTCAACAAAATTAGCAACTTAGCAATCCTCCCATCCGCTTAGCCTTCTACCCAGCAGCTATGTATCGCTAACTGGAAGTTCTTTCAAATATTAATAAGCCAAACACACAAAGCAGCTGGGGGATAAATCATACATCCACCAGGGCGAATGATATAAAAGGTCATAAGATTTTTCTGTGCTCTGTTAAAGAACCAGGGTGGAAACTTTTCACTGTGCAAATACACAAGGCTAATTTGATTATTTATAATCAGATACACAAGTACAACAGGCGGACGTGTCTCAAAATAACGTCCAGCGTACAGGATCCAATTACCGAATGTTAATGCTTGCAATACGCTTTCTTCCTTGCAAAAGTTGTGCAAAAGTATTGACACCCCATTTAGACTGTGTCTTATTTGTCTCCTTTCAGGCAGCATGCCCTGTAGCCATGGATGCCATGCAAATGCTGATGCAAAGCCGTGGACACCATTAACATAAACGTTCAGGAAGGAAGTGCAAGACTGACCTTAAAAAAAACCTCAGAGGTAATAATTGTAAAACTGTAGAACAAGAGCACATAAATGAAAGGGATGGAAGGGTTTGGGGAATGGAACACAGAGGGATTATAGTGTTATAGTATGAGGATTATAATCTGTAAACATGCTGAACCTTCTGCACTGCTCGGCTTTTTGTGTTCAGGTCAGCATGGATTACTTTGTGAATTTGTTTCAGTCTCGCTGTCTCATTGTGTGTCCTACCGGGAGAACGTGTGTGTGTGTGTGTGTGTGTGTGTGTGGGAGATGGGTCATGTAAAACTGTATCTTCAATGCTGTTTGCCTGAAAAGCTTCATAAAAGATGTAAGATTTCTCTGTTATGCAAGAAAGGGATAAATCAGGGTAGGAGCTTTTGCTTCCACCTGAATGGCATCTATCTGTCTGTCCGTCCGTCTATCTATCTATCTATCTATCTATCTATCTATCTATCTATCTATCTATCTATCTATCTATCTATCTATCTATCTATCTATGTCAATTATATTAGGACATCCCATAATATACCAGTGTCCTGTTCTCTGAGTCTAGCCACGCCCCTGAGTACAGTAGCAGGGCTGTGATTGGACAGTAACTTCATTGCATGGTGGCAGCTGATAAAAATAAAATTCACTGTAACCATATCTATCTATCTATCTATCTATCTATCTATCTATATTATATTATAGGCATCCTATAATATACCAGTGTCCTCTTCTCTGATTCTAGCCACACCTCTAGTACAGTATCTATCTATCTATCTATCTATCTATCTATCTATCTATCTATCTATCTATCTATCTATCTATCTATCTATCTATCTATCTATCTATCTATCTATCTATCTATCTATCTGTATGTCTATCTAAGTTCAACAATCAGAGTAGTAGGATTCCAAAATAAATAGCCAGAACAATTTAACTGCGAGTATCCATTAATATACTAATCTCCTCTACCCAGATTATAGCCACACCCCCAAATACAGTAAAGGGCTGTGATTGGACAATGACTGCATTTCAGTGTAGCATTTCTTTCTTCTTTTTTTTTTTATACTATACAAATACAAATAATGCCAAAACACAAGATTAACACACACACCATACTCACCAGCCCAAGTGAGTGAGCTGTTGCTATAGAAACGACAACACGTTAGTATAAGCACATTGCTATAAACCTTGCAGCCGGAACACCTTCTAACCAATCAGATTGAAGTATTAGACAGCGCAGTGCTAATAAAGCACTATATCATAACACACTACAACCGCAGCTTTACACACAGGCGACTGAGACCTGATTGAGGAGTGTGAAGCAGCTGGGTGAAATCTGTGTGTGTGTGTGTGTGTGTGTGTGTGTGGACCAGCATTTGGCATTAAGCAGGAATACTGTTTGAATAAATTAGAGCACTCTGTGTGAATTACGCCAATGCAGGTATGGATGAGTCGGAACGCCAAATAGAGCAGGGATCAAACATACTCATGCTCACACACACAAATACACACACACTCACACAAACACACACACCTACAAGACAAACAGTCACCCAAGTGAAGGTTTACAAATTGACCCAAGACAGGAACAATGATTAACTAATAGCACAAACACTGATGTTTCTTGGTAGCCATGTGTGTGTGCGTGTGTGTGTGTGTGTGTGTGCACATGCTGTGACACACACCAGGCTCAGATTAGCCCCAGTTTTCTCTCAGCGGTGTCCTAAATAAAATTGAATGCACAGTGAGACAGATACCTGATGCCATTCGTGTCTTCACCGAAGCCACATTTCTCAAATCTGTATATACAGATAAATACAGCAAATTAAATCCATTAAACACGATTAAATCTTCCTTCACAATGTCCACGCTTCAGAGGAACCAGCATTCAGCACGACTCAACCCACTGTAACTACACTTCAGCTTGAAACACAGCAATTGAAACATTTATTTAATTGCATTGTGAAGCTGTGTAAAAAAAAAAAAAAAGAAAAAGAAAAATTGATCATTATCGCCTTTGAAAAAAATGGTTCTTTCACCTCTGTGATGGATATTAACAAAACAGGAAGTTACATCATCTTTTTTAGATTTTCTGAAGATCACGGGAAGAAGAAAAAAAAAAGTGATATTGTAGGTCTGACTGATGAGACACGCTAGAAGTACGCATTGAAAATATAGTATAAGTATATAATATAAATTTTTTTAAAAATTAATTATTATAAAAAATTATGAAATATTTAATAATATTTATTATTTGATCCTTAAATATATTTTTATAATTTTTTTATATATTATATTACATTATAATATGAAATATTTGACATATTATTACATCTATATAATATGTAAGAATATTATTATTCTTAAAATATAATGCATAATTTTTTTTTTATTATACATGCATGCTAGTTAACCACATTTTGCATTTTTTGCTTTGTCTTTATCCTATCAATGCACAACCGTAAAGCATTCCTGGTTTTTTTTTTTTTTGTGACACTACCAGATGTTGCACAACTGGGTAAACGGGTTAAATGACGTTCTCGCAGTTTGCTAAATCCCCAGCACAGAAGATGAGGTGTTTGGATCAGATCCCTGTATAGAAATAGAGCTCTGGAATTTCCCTTGAAGCTGAAATTCAGGTTGCACACTGCTACCATGCAGAAACTCGCGTGCATCGAGATGCCTTATTTTTACGGTTTTACGGAAACACATCCACAACAGGAATGTCTCAGTTTTCATCCTGAAATCTCCAGAATGGCTTGAATTCATGTTTAAGACTAAGCAGGAGCAGTAAGGTTCATTCATGGGCGGAGATGTCAAATACCCATGCGCTAACATTCTTCATAAACCTGAGTTACTGTGTTTAGTTACTTTACTCACTGCTACGCACAGATTCAGTAGAATAGTCAAATACTGAATCGTTATCTAATGAATCAAAACTCCAGATACAGTGGCATCATCAAATATCAGTATCATTGTTACCTTTCGAATCAGTATCATTTTACTTACGAATCATTGTTTTAGAGGAATCAAATATCAAATTATGAATCAAAATTGTATCGAATCACTATCGTATGATTCAAAATGATACTGTATCAGATTCAGCTGTCTTATCAAATATCACACTGTTGCCTCATGAATCAAAATGGTGGAATCAAATTGTTGCCGTATAAATCAGAATCGTATTGAATAATTTCCTTATGAATCAGAATCATATCAGATCAGAGCCATCAACAAATACTGAATTGTGGATTCATGAATCAAAATGGTGGACTCATCAAATTGTTTCCATATGAGTCAAAATCATATTATATCAGCCAGTGGGATAGCATATATCAGATTCAGTGCCATCATCAAATATCGAATCCAAATCATATCACAGCAGATTCACTTGTAAAGTCAAAAATCCTGTTCATAGCCGTTGCTCCGAGAACAGAAATGAATGTGGAAAACGATGTGGAAAACACGCACAGTGTTGGAGCAGTGCTGATAATGTCGTGGTGGGACGAGAGAAAGGGCAGCTGCGATGGGAATGATTAACCTGAACCATGCAGAGGAATCTGGATTGGGATAAGAATTTTAAACACGATACATTCCATACACTGCATTTTTATTGCCATGAATACAATACAAAAATAGTGGTTAAATACAGTATATCAGCTTTATGTCATAACAGAGCGTTATACATTTCAAAATATCGTAGGAAAATAACATGAACCTTGTGATTTTAATAGAAGTGCGTTTTAGCACACGTTTAACAAGGAAAGGCTTTACGCAAAAAAAAATCCTCAAATAATTTGCATAATTGACTCGATTTTTGAAAATATTTTTTCTTGAATCTTGCACAGTGTTCTAAACCAGGACAGTATCGCGCCTGTGGATCCACTAGTACGGTATCGCGCCTGTGGATCCGCTAGTACGGTATCGCGCCTGTGGATCCGCTAGTACGGTATCGCGCCTGTGGATCCGCTAGTACGGTATCGCGCCTGTGGATCCGCTAGTACGGTATCGCGCCTGTGGATCCGCTAGTACGGTATCGCGCCTGTGGATCCGCTAGTACGGTATCGCGCCTGTGGATCCGCTAGTACGGTATCGCGCCTGTGGATCCGCTAGTACGGTATCGCGCCTGTGGATCCGCTAGTACGGTATCGCGCCTGTGGATCCGCTAGTACGGTATCGCGCCTGTGGATCCGCTAGTACAGTATCGCACCTGTAGATCCGCTAGTACGGTATCGCCCCTGTAGATCCGCTAGTACGATAACGCGCCTGTAGATCTGCTAGTACGGTATCGCGCCTGTAGATCCGCTAGTACGATAACGGGCCTGTAGATCTGCTAGTACGGTATCGCGCCTGTAGATCCACTATACAGGACGTCTGTATAAGACATTTAAAGGGTTTTAATAAAAACAACAAAGGACAAACAATATAAAGCAACACACGAATAAGCAAATCGTCTACATTTTTAGCTTTGTAACGTGTTATAGCTGATTAAGTGCAGTCGCGAGGTTTTGTATCGAGGTTCGAAAGTTTTAACGTTCAAGTCACCCGTCACTTCTGTCAAAGTCAAACTTCTGTTAAGATCAGTGCAGTGGTTTTTGTCTGTTTTTAAAGAGCAACACCGGTGGAATTATTGAAAAATATCACAAAACATTTTTTAAATGTTTGTGCAAAGCTACAGCTTTCCATCTGATGCAAAGAAAGCACTGAATCTGGAGACTCCTTCCATGAATCGAGTATTAACAAACTTTGTAGCTAGGAGCTTACGACAAATCAGAATCGAGTGGCGCTGTATATAAAATGTGCGCTGAAAAAAACAAACAAAACAAACGTAAAACAAACATTGCTGATATTCTGCTACTCAGCTGATGAAAAAACCTCACTACAGTACGTTGCTACTAAAAGAAACCAGATTCGATTTTTCCCACCATCAGTGCGTGTGTAAACATGTTCAGCCGATTTATTTTTATTTGCGAATTAAGAATACAGGTCTTTGGTGTTGCTCTTTAAAAAACACAAGAGATGGAAAACAAATGTAAAAAAACAATCAGTGCTTATACCACATGACGGAAGAAAAATGTTATTGCATCATAAAACATAACAGCCTATTAAATTCCAGTATGCAAATGAGTATGCAGTACGTAAGTAATACTGGTTTCCTAAAATGGAAAACAAAAAATGGGCAGAAAAAAAAGAGGCACCTTTACATCAAGTTTCCATTAAAGTAACATTATTTACTGCGTTTTAATGAACAGAAAGTTAATTGTGGCATGAATAAATCCTGAGTAAATTAATCGTTAATTAATGATTGTTTAAATGTTGATTTTAATTCATTTTTTATTGCTTGTTAAGTCAATCCGTGATTGAAAATTCTTCTATCATACATTTAAAAATTTGTAACAGTTTTTTTTTATATTAGAATGGAAACGTTTTTCTATTTATTTGTTGACTTATAGCACATTTCTTCAGAATCGGCTACAAATCGTCTCCGCCAGTTTCCGACCACAGTTGATGAAATTACACCTCTTTCGCTTTCTCCTCAATCCTAAAGTGTTGTAAAAGCACGAAACAAGCCGTCTATTAAATACAGTCAATTATAAGAAACTTACTGTAAAGTTTAGTCAAAACAAGATGACAAAAAATAGGCTTCGGTAAAGCTTTGGGTGACTTGATTCTTCATGAGCACGTGTCTTCTATTTTGGCATTTATTTTATAAATAAAGTTTTTCTGCGGCACGACTGATATTTAACACTGCTTTCGAATACAAAAATCCACCTGAGCTTCCTACAGTTCAGCTTGAAGCGCTCCGCGGGCTCGCCCGTGTCGATCCGAGTCGTACGGAACCATCCTGATCTCCCCAACAGCTCCTCTAACAATGGACCTTTTCTGATGGGATCCTAATAGAATAACTAAATTTGGTCCCGGGTTGCTATAGCAACGGTGGGTCCGCTGAGGAAAGAGAGCGAGGGGGCGAGGAAAGAAAAAATAAAAAATGAACACAGAACTCGGAGGTGAAAAAAAAGAAAGAAAGAGAGAAGCGGTTTTAAAAACAGGGCCGTTCTTGTCCTACTGGGTTATTTTCATCTCGTCGGCTGGACCCTTCAGAACGAAAAAGCAAACCGGCTGAATCCTTTTAGAAAGAAAATCTGACGCGTCCGTATTATATCCGAATATCTCAAAAACAAAAAGAATATGAAATTAGCACTAGCTTGCTACTGTTAGCTCCATTTTAGCTGAAATCGGTTTGAAATAAGCTAGCAAACAATCGCTAGCTTCATTTACTAACGCTAAATAAAAAGTATCACATAAGCTAATAAAATAAATTCGACAGCCAGCTAGCGTGAGATCTGACTTTTGTGAGGGTGGACGCTACCAGAAATTCGCCGGCTAACTCGCGATCATTTTCTTTGCCTCAATTTTTAAATATTAATATCTTGGGTTAAAATTCCTTTTTATATGGTTTGTGTTTGTTAGTTGACTTTTTTTCAGTTTAAAATTTTTTGACGATCACAAGACGATCTTAAGTTAAATTCTCAGTTTCATTTTTTTCCCCCCGACATAAAAAATTGAGCTAAAATTCCTAGCTACCAAAAAATAAAATAAAAATAATAAATTAGCATCGTAGACATTTAAACACGAGGTGGAGATGTAGCAAAGTTTGTGTTTCTAATGCATAGTAAACGTCAGTCTTTGGCTTTTTCTGCTACTGATTTAAAACGATCAAAGTATTGTATATAGATATTTCTTTTTAAATCCAGGACTTTATAATGCGATGGTCAAGCAAAATATTAAAAGTTAGAAAGAAATGAATATACATATGCCATTTTCCAGTAGTGTTTTTAACATAACCTAGTGAACTTCTCCTAGTGGAAATCTTAGGCACCATCTTCAGCGTAGAATTTGTTAGCTAGTCACCGACAGATTCAATATAAACGTAGAGTTTTTCAGAAATTTGACGCTATTTCATTTCCATTTCTGTCTGGCTGACCAGAGTGTAGAGCAATAGAGAGTGATCAAATACTAGGAAATGTTTGTTATTTTAAGAAACTGGTTGTTCAAACAGTTATGAAATTCACGTATTTCACTTAATATTTAATACTGAGCTAAATTGTGGTGCTCTTTGATTTGAATCCACTTTTTGCTTTTCAAAAATTGCCGATTGTTTTGCTTTATTTATTTTTCTCCTGTGTAGACATCATGCACACTCATCAGCCATAACATTATGACCACCTGCCTAATATTGTGTTTGTCCCCCTTTTGCTGCCGAAACAGCCTTGACCCATTGACACAGGGACTCCGCTAGATCCCTGAAGGTGTGCTGTGGTATCTGACACCAAGAAGTTAGCAGCAGATCCTTTAAATCCTGCAAGTTCTCGAGGTGGGGCCTCCATGGATCGGATTTGTTTGTCTAGCACATCCCACAGATCCTCGATTGGATTAAGATCTGGGGAATTTGGAGGCCAAGTCAACACCTCAAACTGGTTGTTGTGCTCATCAAACCTTTCCTGAACCACTTAGGCCCCACCTTGCAACTTACATGACTTGAGGGATACTTTTGATAGATAGTGACCACTGCAGACCGGGAACACCCCACAAGAGCTGCAGTTTTGGAGATGCTCTGATCCAGTGGTCTAGCCATCACAATTTGGCCCTTCGTCAAACTCGCTCAAATCCTTACGCTTGTCCATTTTTCCTGCTTCCAACATCAACTTTGAGAACAAAATGTTCACTTGCTGCCTAATATATCCCACCCACTAACAGGTGCCATGATGAGGAGATCAGGAAAGTGGTCATATTGTTATGCCTGATCGGTGTCTATAGGAAATATTATCAAGTATTGTGATATGATATTTTCATCATATCGCCCATGTCTAGTGGCCTTTTTATGCGACGTAGCGATTTACGCTTCCAAGTAATGAAGGGAAGTTAACAGAGGTGTGTTAAAAAGGATACTGAAACACACACACACACACACACGGTTTTTCTACAGCGCAGTATATCTAGACACTGGAACAGAAATGATTCTGCACTCAGTGAGAGCTGCTCTACTGCTTCGTCTGTAATAAAATAAGACCGCGCAACAGCTCGAGTCGTGAGGAACAGGTTGCCAGCATCAAAGCCAGCCTCCCCCACACACACACACACACACACACACACACAGTTCTGCTGGGCCCAGCCGAGTGTGAAATACGATGCTACAGTAACTGATCTCAGATTCTTGCAGTGCATCTCTGCAGCTTTTTTCTTCGTCTTCTTGGAAAAGGAATAAGAAGTAACAAAATCATATTACGTAACATTCAGAATTTTGGTGAACATTCCACAGATATTTTGGTGTGTGTTGGCCACGGAGGAGGCGATTCAGAGGAAAATAAAAAAGCTCTCTCCACTGTGTGTAGGTGTGTGTGTGTAGGTGTTGTGCGAGTGTGTGTTCCGCTGGACGGAGCTCGATGTTGAAGCAGCTCGTTTTTAAATGTAGATTAGTGTGTAGGTGTGTGTGTGTGTGTGTGTAGGTGTTGTGTGTGTGTGTGGGTAAGTGTTCAGGTTGAGGGAGATTGATGCTGAAGGAGCTGTGTGCATAGAAGTATGTGAGTGTGCGTGTTTGTGTACATAATTGTGTTAAGGTGCATGTATTAAAGCTGTGTATGTGTATGGTTGTGTATGTGTGTTTATAGATACGCATATGCTTGTATAGGTGTGTGTATGTGTACATGTGTGTGTGCATGCATGTACAGACATATGAATGTATTCATAGAAATGTGTGTGTGTGTGTGTATAGATATGATTGTGTGTACATGTGTATAGTTATCTGTGTGCGCATGCAGGTTTAGCTACGCATATGTACTTATAGGTGTGTGTGTGTACATGTAAAGCTGTGCCCATGTATGTATCCGAGTGTGTGTGTGTGCATAAAGAGCTTGTGTAAATGTGCAACAGTGTGTGTGTGTGTGTGTGCGTTTAGGTGCAGGTATAGCTGCGCATATGTACACACATACATACACGCATGCAGGTTTAGCTACACACATATACTTATAGATGTGTGTGTGTACACGTAAAGCTGTGTCCATGTGTGTATCCGAGCGTGTGTGCATAAAGAGTGTTGTGTAAATGTGCAACAGTGTGTGTGTGTGGGCGTGTATACATGTAAAGCTGTGCCCGTGTGTCTATACGAGTGTGTGTGTGTGCATAAAGAGTGGTGTTTAAATGTGCAACAGTCTGTGTGTGTGTGTGTCTATGTGCGTGTGTTTAGGTGCAGGTATAGCTGTGCATATTTACACACACGCATGCAGGTTTAGCTACACATATGTACGTATAGGTGTGTGTGTGTGTGTAAATGTAAAGCTGTGTGTAAATGTGCAACAGTGTGTATGTATATGTCTGTGTGTGTATGTGTAGGTATAGCTGTATAGTGTGTGTGTGTATATGTGTAAGCTGTGTCCATGTGTGTATCCGAGTGTGTGTGTGCATATGTGAGCTATGTGAAAATGTGCAACAGTGTGTATGTATGTGTGTGTGTGTGTGTGTGTGTGTGTGTGTGTGTGTGTGTGTGTTTAGGTGGGTGGAGGGCCATGGTAGCGCAGCATGATGTTGAAAGAACGGGCGAAGTTGTTGGACAGCGAGCAGCTCGTGCCCTCGTCCATCATGGGCAGGAGGAAGGCGAAGAGCAGCAGAGCGAGGAGCAGCAGCTGCAGAGGAAGAGCCACGCGACACACACGGTACAGGAACCCACAGCAGCTCTCCTGCTAAGAAACACACACACACACACACACACATAAATGCTCTGACCTAAACAGACCAAAATTGGTACATATATCACATATGAAGAAGGTGTGGCCTATGTGAATTTTAATCTCAGTGAAGGAGGTGTGGCCTTAGTGCCTCTTGATCTCAATGAAAGAGGTGTGGCCTCTGTGAATTTTAATCTCAGTGAGGGAGGTGTGGCCTTAGTGCCTCTTGATCTCAATGAAAGAGGTGTGGCCACTGTGAATTTTAATCTCAGAGAAGGAGGTGTGGCCTCTGTGAATTTTAAACTCAGTGAAGGAGGTGTGGCCTTAGTGCCTTTTGATCTCAATGAAGGAGGTGTGGCCTCTGTGAATTTTAATCTCAGTGAAGGAGGCGTGGCCTTAGTATCTCTTGATCTCAATGAAGGAGACGTGGCCTTAGTGCCTCTTGATCTCAATGAAGGAGGTGTGGCCTTAGTGCCTCTTGAGCTCAATGAAGGGGGTGTGGCCTCTGTACCTCTTGATCTCAATGAATGGAGTGTGGCCTCTGTACCTCTTGATCCCAGTGGCAAACATTCTATAATATAGAAACTACATTTAGTAGAACCCTAACACCGCTCACCCAAAAGTGAAGGCTAGTGAGGGGATCTTCAACGTTAAGGGCTATTTTGTGTACATTCATGACAACTATATAAGTGTGTTTTATATCTCTGCAAACATACATGACTGACTGTTTATCAACAATTCGATGTACGACTGTAGACACACTTTGGCCACACCCCCTTCACTGAGAGATGCAAGCACCGCTGAGACATTCTGTGAGTCAGGATTACAGGAACTGTTTGTTCTGATAAAGTTCCTGATTAAAGAAACGCCGCTGAACGAGACACTGACTCACTTTCCTGTGACTCATAATTCGGAAATAAATTAACGCACACATTTGAAATTGAAAACTCCCACTGCAGAAATGCAGAGAGCACGAAGACAATGTTCATAAATCATGTTTCTAGCTCTGTACTGCTTTTAAATGATGGAAGTGAAGAACCACCCACACCTGCTAACAGCGGGCAAAGCGCAGCCTCCGACCCCCCCCCACCACCCCACACCCATGTACCGCCTATGCAGAAGATCACAGGAGTGCTGTGTGTGTGTGTGTGTGTGTGTGTGTGTCACAGAGTGGGAGATTCAGAGAGAAAGCCAGAAAGAGTGTGAGTGGGAGAGAAAAAGAGAGAGTAGGTGGATGAGAAGAGAAAATCTTTTCCTCCTCAGGCCTAGTCCACATCTAATCGGCGAGTGCACTGTAATTACAGCCTGTCCGTCTCCGCCTGCGACTGACACGCAAAACACAAAGTCAGATGATACAGAGAGGCCATTATATCTGCAAACCCTCACATCATTCTCACAAGCAAGAAAAGATTAGAAGACTATGGCTCATGTCCCTGACGCTGAGGTTTCACACAAGTTTTTCAGTTACAAATTTTATAAAACATGTCACATAACTGCATTTGACGTTTAATTCAAAGACCTTCAGAAGCCACACCTCCTCCACTGAGATCAAGAGGCACAGAGACCACACCTCCTCCACTGAGATCAAGAGGCACAGAGACCACACCTCCTCCACTGAGATCAAGAGGCACAGAGACCACACCTCCTCCACTGAGATCAAGAGGCACAGAGACCACACCTCCTCCACTGAGATCAAGAGGCACAGAGACCACACCTCCTTCACTGAGATTACTAGGCACAGAGACCACACCTCCTTCACTGAGATTACTAGGCACAGAGGCCACACCTTCTTCATTGAGATTACGAGGCAGAGGCCACACCTCTTTCACTGAGATCAAAAGGCACTAAAGCCACACCTCCTTCATTGAGATCAAGAGGCACTAAGGCCACACCTCCTTCACTAAGACTAAAATTCACAGAGGCAACACCTCCTTCATTTGGATTAAAGGGCACAGAGGTTGAGATTACGAGGGACAGAGACCACATTGATATTACGATGGACAGAGACCACACCTCCTTCATTGAGATTACGAGGCGCACAGGCCACACCTCCTTCACTGAGATTAAGAGGCACAGAGGCCACACCTCCTTCATTAAGATTAATAGGCACAGAAGCCACACCTCTTTCATTTAGATTAAAGGGCATAGAAGCCACACCTTCATTGAGATTACGAGGCACAGAGTCCACACCTCCTTCATTGAGATTATGAGGCACAGAGGCCACACCTCCTTCACTGAGACTAAAAGGCATACATTAAGAGAGACTACACATCCTTTAAAGAGACTGGTCGCCACTGAAGCTAAACCTGACAGACACCAAGGCCACACCTCCTTTACTGGGACTCGGAGGCACAGAGACCATGCAACCTCTACAGACACAGGTTGCCACTGAGGCCACGCCTTTTTCACAGAGACTGAAAGACACAGAGACCACACCTCACACTAACAGGCAGAAAGGACACACCCCTTTCATTAAGGCTGACAGGGCACAGAGGCCACATACACTGTAAAACACAAAAACTGTGCCTCCTTTACATAGACTGGGTGCCACTGAGGCCCCGCCTCCTTCACAGACACTCGCTTAAGCCACGTCTCCTTCACAAAATATAGCAGAAATAAATCTCCTTAAGTGGAGACAGAGACCATGGCTCTTTTACAGAGACTGGTTTCCACTGAGGCCACACCTCCTTCACTGTGATTGACAGACACAGATGCCTTACTATTTACTGTAAAAGACATTAGTAATGAAGAGCTGGATGTGTGTGTGTGTGTCTAAACCCCTAATATTCCCACAATGAGTGAGAAAGACCTGTGGTTTGAGGGAGTTCCCAATAAAACAGTCTATATTTACTGAGGATGATGAAGGCAGGTGACTGTGCAACCAGGTATCCTTAATGACACCACAGGAGAGTTCTAAATCCCCTCAGGATGCTGGTGTCATCATAAGACTTTTTAGCATGAGCACCATGACAAAACGGCGCAGTAAAACCTTTTCTCAGGATCGCCACGCCTCGTTCACTAAAACACATTCTGCCTTTTCACTGAGACTTTTAAACAGGGATGCACCAAATGCACATAAAACGCGTGTGTGTGTGTTGCTAGCCGTTTTACCTTTGCTGATGTTGGGTATTTCTTTATGGTTGAACCGTAAATGCTGACGTGGCCAGAGTAACGCGTATGTTTTCAGAACAGAGGCCGCGTCATTAAGAATTTATTTTTTATACTGGCATTAGTAAGTGCAACAATAAAAGATTAGCACTCCCTCGACACCAAGTCGTCTTCTATGTTGACTGATGATAAAGAGTTCTGCTTGGCAGATTCCCAACCATTCCATCTCTCTGAGAGAACTGTTCCTAAAGTGAAGCATGGTGGTGGTAGCGTTACTCTTGGCATCAGTATTATGGGCTATTTTACGCAGGTTCATGATTATATATATCAAGAGTTTGATGTACGACACACACACACACAGTAGCATCTTGAAAATGTCATAAAAGAGTTCACCTTAATGTTTAATGAGAATGAAAAATTCAGCTCAGAATCTTTTCACCTCCTCCAGGGTCCTAAAGCCCCCCTTTTTCTTTTACATCTTTTCTTCTACATTTTAAATAGGGTGCAGGTTTGGATCATTATGATTAGGGATCCAGTCATGATCTAGTAACCTCTTGGCAAAGGTGGTCAGATTTTCATGTAAAATCACAATTACAGCTCCTCCACCGCCATGGAGATCTTTCATAGTGCAAAACCCACCTTGAGTGTTCGTTAGGAAGAAAAAAAATCTAGCTACATAGTAAGACGTTATAATACATTAAAACAAAAACAAACATATCCTAGCTGTAATTTTATACAGCTGCCACTACTTCCGAGCCGAGCGACTGACCAGACTAACAAAAATAATCCAAACTAGTGACCTTTGACAAACACCTGGGGCGTGGCCACCCATAATAGCTGCCTCAAAGTTCCATGCTAACAAATTTCAGTACAAAGACCAGCCTGTATAATCAGAAACGGGCATCAAGGACGAGTTAGCCGTTCACAAGCGAGGTCTTAGCTGAAATGTACTAGCACACTGACGGGTGGATCTGCTTCTCCTCCAGGCCTCTAGTCAGCTCCTCAGAGAGACTGAACAGATGGAAAGTCAGTCGGGAAACGAGGTGTGAAACAAGGTGCAAATCCTAAAGAATTCAGGAAATGAGCCAGAAAGCCGAACACGCTCCCTGCAGAGAGAGAGACCGCGCCTGTGATGTTTCATAAACTCGCCGCGTCCCACAGAGCCTCGGAATTAAATTCGCCTTGTTGATTGAGAAAGCTCGTTAGTTCAAGCTGATTTCGCCAAAGTGATTGTCGGAGCCGGCCGGCTGCGTTTCGGCGAAATCTCTAGAGACGCGGCGTCGCATTTCCTTTGCTAAAAAATGAGAAGTGAAAACACTTCACACGCTTTTTTTCTGCGAATCTGCTTCTTAAACAGGGGAAACACGACCTGAGTGAGGGGAAGGAACGCAACACGTTTATGTGAACTCTTAAGTGAACACATTCCAGTGAACTCTGTTGGTGGTGACTAAAAGAAAGTCAAAGGGCTTTGACATGTCTAGTATCTGCAAGGTTGTGCTGCGTAATAATTGAACACAGAACCAATGTTCACGTTGGTAACGGACATCGCTGCGAAACACTCCTGACCTTTGTGTTCATTCGGTCTCGAGTTACTGTAACCATGATTGGCCAAGATTCTGAAACACGATCCGTCATCTTTCCGGATCTGCTGGATCCTTGTGCATTTTCGCTTTCTTCTGCTGTTGTGCAGGGTTTCACGAGAACATCCTCAAGAAAATACTTCATGCCTCACCACTGCTCCAGCACATGATCTCACCTGCACACTTCAGACTCGAACCTAAGCGCTGTCCTTATTCTGAGATCTCATTACTTTATCCTCGACTGGAGCTTTATAACAGACTCTCTGTGAAAGCATTCATATAGATATCTGGACTCTGCTGTGAGTATATCTCTAATGTTGCTGCTACATACCAATGTTTACATACTGCATAACAATATTCTCACTTTAAGTTTAATTTATTTCTTAATACAGTCTATTTCAACACATTTATCATCATATATCCACTCGACCCACTCAGTGTGGGTTAAACCATCTCACTGTTTCATAATCATATACATACACATTAAAAAAAAAAAAAAAAAGTACCTTTCTGGACCGAACCAGCTCCTCCTGCTGGACATCCTGCAAAAGAGCCAAAAACAATCAGCTGATTAAATTTCTGCTACAAGTGCGCCTCCCTGTGGCTGGAACTGACCACAGCATTCACGATCCTCTTAACACATACTGATAAAGTGACAACTGCATGGAAGGAAAAAGAATGACTAAGAGGGTAAAAAAAATAAAAATAAAAACCCCTGGTACCTGGAGTGGGAGCTGAGCTTTTCCACTTTCCGCATCCTTCAGTTTGGATTTATAAAGCATCCATCTGTAGCGAAGCTCCTCCAGTTCCACATCCTCACTTCCTGTTTCAGCCTGCCAGGAGCTCAGTAGCTGCTGGAACTGAGTTTGACCCCATGGTATGCCAGCACGCAGCCCCTGGAGACATAAACACACACACACACACACACACACAGAAACACACAGAAATACATAATTTCCGGTAATTTATTATAGTAATAATTTCTCTGTAACAATTCTCACTCTGGAAAGCTCCGCCCCCACTCTGTCTGTCTACGAGGCAGTAGTTCATGAGGTAAAGCAGTTCAGACCGAGGTAAGAGTTCAACCTCACAGGTTTATAAATATTTACTTCAAATATCTGACTTTAAATATTTCGAAAGTCACAGCAAAATCTGGACAGTCTGGCTTTTCAGATTTCCGTAAACTGTGACCAAAGACCCCGAGCTGGGCCGAGATCCAACTCTGAACGTCTGGGGTTTGATTTTTATTTCACTTTAAAGCCACAGCAACAATTTTATAACACTTTTCATTTTATAGCCGTTCACCTGCTGAGAAAATAATAATAAACACGAGACAGCAGACCGTTAAAGCCTGGCATCTAACAAACCGAACAAGATGAAAACCTGATATGTGGCTTTTAGTTAAAACTAACAAAAAAAGAAGAAGAAGAAAGATTTAATTAGAAAAGAGAGAGAGAGAGAGAGAGAGAGAGAGAAAGGAATAGAAATAGAGAGAGAGAGAGAGAGAGAGAGAGAAAGGAATAGAAATAGAGAGAGAGAGAGATAGAAATAGAAATAGAGAGAGAGAGAGAAAGGAATAGAAATAGAGAGAGAGAGAGAGAGAGAGAGAGAGAGAGAGAGAGAGAGAGAAATAGAAATAGAGAGAACGAGAGAAAGAGAGAAATAGAAATAGAGAGAGAGAGAGAGAGAGAGAGAGAGAGAGGAATAGAAATAGAGAGAAAGAGAGAGAGAGAAATAGAAAGAGAGAGAGAGAGAAATAGAGAGAGAGAAATAGAGAGAGAGAGAGAGAGAGAGAGAGAGAGAGGAATAGAAATAGAGAGAGAGAGAGAGAGAGAGAGAGAAATAGAAATAGAGAGAAGGCGAGAAATAGACAGAGAGAGATAGAAATAGAGAGAGAGAGAAAGGAATAGAAATAGAGAGAGAGAGAGAGAGAGAGAGAGAGAGAGAGAGAGAGAGAGAGAGAGAGAGAGAAATAGAAATAGAGAGAACGAGAGAAATAGAAATAGAGAGAGAGAGAGAAAGGAATAGAAATAGAGAGAAAGAGAGAGAGAAATAGAGAGAGAGAGAGAGAGAGAGAGAGAGAGAGGAATAGACAGAGAGAAAGAGAGAGAGAAAGAAATAGAGAGAGAGAGAGAGATAGAGAGAGAGAAAGAGAGAGATAGAGAGAGAGAGATAGAGAGAGAGAAAGAGAGAGAGAAAGAAATAGAGAGAGAGAGAGATAGAGAGAGAGAAAGAGAGAGAGAGATAGAGAGAGAGAAAGAGAGAGAGAAATAGAAAGAGACAGAGAGAGAGAGAGAGAGAGAGAGAGAGAGATAGAGAGAGAGAAAGAGAGAGAGATAGAGATAGAGAGAGAGAGAGAGAAAGAAATAGAGAGAGAGAGAGACTCGGTTCACAACCTTAAGTGTGCTCCTTCTTATCTTCAGTTCTTTGGTGCTCAGAGCTCTTTGGTTGTTGGTGATCTCTGTCAGTTTCTGGTTTTCTTTGTGCAGCCAGGCGTCGAACTCTCCTCTGTGAGATTTCCAGTCAGGTCTGCGCTCTCTTCCCTGTGAGAAACGTAAACAGTGCTGACCGGCGGTCAGCAGGCAAATAAGACAGGGAACACAAGATGGGGAGTTTTATCACAGGAGCAAGCAGCAGGACCTGAATCCGTGAATCCCGTGTACAACTTTCCTAATAAACTTGGATTGATAAAAAGGGAATTCCTGACCTGAGTGACGTCTGTGGGGCCGTGAGCTGAGGCGTCTGTGACGTCTTTAAATGCAGACAGCTGTTTTAGCCTAACATCTGTATTTGAGGGTTTGGCTGTGTCAAGGAAATCGCTTGCATAGTAGCCAACATGTTCCAACTCGTGATGTTCGACCCAATCCCTCGTTCTCCCTCGATTCCCGGATCTCCTTTCCGCTCCCGCTCCACGGGCGTGTCCTCCCTCGCCTCGTCCGACGGCAGGCGAGTCCACTTCGGTAAACTGACCTCTCGCTTCCCCTCTCCAGACTCCTCGGACGTTCTCAGAAGGTATCTGAGAAGGCCCGAACTCTGCGTTGTCTGTTTGAGACGCGTCGTCATGTTTGGTCGCGGATTTCCCGTGTTTGGCATAATCCTTAAATCCTCCTGAACTTCTGGCCATCGGTGAGACCTTGGAAAGCTGACGGTCATCTTCAAGGCCAGAGCCTCGGATTGAGGATCCAGCGCTTCCCTCCAGGAAATCGGCTGCATGGTGCGAGTGTAGTGAAGAGTCGATTTCTCCCGAGGCGCCGTGTCCATTCAAGAGTCTGAGAAAAACAGAATAGTACATATTGAGTCACGTGTGTTATATAACTATTATATAGAACTGGAACATTACAGGAGAGGCAGCCCAGTAAAGGAGAGGCAGCCCAGTAAAGGAGAGGCAGCCCAGTAAAGTGATCAAATAAAACCAGAAAAATATTCCATCAAATGATTTCCTTAAAAAGCTTAATGAAGAGAAAAAAGAATAATTTTCAGAGTCAGAATCAAAATCAAGATAAGAAGCAATATCACTCAGAATTATTTTAGAGCCCTCTCCCCTGCAGAGAAGTGGTACAGAGAGTCTCACCTGAACAGGTTGAGACTGAGCTCATGGAGAGACATCCAGGACTCACGCAGACGTCTGAGGTCACGCTCAATGTGAACTTTGCCCTCGTCTGAGGTTTTCAGCAGCACGGCGTGACCCTGCGCTTCGGCCCTGTGCAGCTGCAGCTCCTTTTCAGGAAACTCGCCCAGCGCCCTCTGCAGGAGCCGGAAAGAAATGAGAAGTGAACCTGAGCATGATGGGATTTCTGTTGATTTCTATGATATGATAAGTCGAAAATTGACCCTTAGAGTCTATAATGCAAGTTTATGTTTGTGTGTTTGCACGTGTGTGTGTGTGTTTGCACATGTGTGTGTGTTCGTGTGTGTGTGTACCTCTGCTTCATGTTGCCGGTTCACCACACTCCACTCTCCGTTTGCGCCTCGGAACGACTCCAGCTTCTGCCTCATGATCATCAGCCATTTCTCCATGTTCAGCAGACTGTCGTGGAAACTCTCGTGCTCCAAAATACTCTCCTCACTTTCATTCACCCTCATCTGATACACACACACACACACACACGTCAGCATTTCCAATGCTCAGGTGTCTAAGATCGAAAGAAATAATAAATCCTTTTGTTCTGAAAATTTAGTTCTAATATTCATGCTTGACTTGCTATCTCGGCGGCATGGTGGCTTAGTGGTTAGCAATGTTGCCTCACAGGTCTTGGGTTCGAATCCCGGGTTTGAACAGGCTGTGTGGAGTTTGCATATTCTCCACTGTGTGGAGTTTGCGTGTTCTCCACTGTGTGGAGTTTGCATGTTCTCCACTGTGTGGAGTTTGCGTGTTCTTCCCATGCTTGCGTGGGGTACTCCGGTTTCCTCCCACAGTCCAAAAACATGTACATTAGGTTTATTGGTAATTCTAAATTGCACATAGGAGTGTTTGTGAGTGTGTGTGGTTGTCTGTCTATATGTGTGGCCCTGTGATGGACTGGTGACCTGTCCAGGGTGTACCCCTGCCTTTCGCCCAGTGTGTGCTGGGATAGGCTCCAGCAGATCCCCGTGACCCTAATTAGGAATAAAGCGGGTGTAGAAAATGGATGGATGGACTCTTGCTATCAAAAACAAAACAATAAAAAAAAAATAAAAAAACTCATTAGCACTCCCCTAGTGGCCGAAGGTGTGTGTCACAAACACTTACAATATCTCTTGCATGATTTCACTTAACACTGATTGATGATTTTTTTTTTAAGTCAGTGTTATTTATATAAAACACCAAATATTAATTCTTTGTATCGCAAAATGCACTAAAAAACCCAAGCTGAATATATGAGAATCACAGTCGTCCTTGAGGCACAGGTCTTAGACTTTGCTCCAAAACGTGAACCTACAGAATCAGAAGAACTTTGCGAGTTTGTGGACCAACACAGACATGGCTGCTTTCAGAGTCACTTTGTTCAATAAATAAACATCTCACTGAGCCAAAAATCCTCAGGCCAAAATAAGCACGGTTTGATCACCATCATCATCATCATCATCAAAGCACAGCAGGAGTCAAGGAATACATAGCTCTCGCAGAATTACTTCAAGCTTGGAATGGAGAGAGTTTTGTGGGGAGAAAAAAAAACAAAAAACAAAACAACCCTTCTTACACGGACAGCTTTGTAGAGCAGCTTCCAGTCGGAGTAGAGACGCTCGAACTTGGTCCTGTTAGCCAGGCTGGACGAGACGAGGGTCTCCAGAGCGGTGATGTGAGCCTCGCAGTCTTCCAGATCCTTCTTAATAACCTGTCAAATAACGAAAACATACGGTGTGGGAGAAGCAGCAAGGCAATAATGAGGGGAAGGAAAAACAACAATAACACTTCTTTAGCACAGGATTCTCCGTTACATAACCAGTGTTCCAGGCTTACTTTCCTTATATGGACGTTACTTCCTGTTGCTATTGGGAAATAAACAGCTCATTTTGCCAAACTGGACAAAAAAACTGCACACATTTACATTTAAATTCCATTTTATTTCGACATCGGATTATTTTTTGTGTTTGACTCTCTCTGAGTAATAAAATTTTTGAGGCTTCAGTTTGGTCAGTCACCTTCAGTTGGTCAGCCTGGCTCTTCTTAGCGAGAATATCGGGTTGGAGTCCGTCTGCGGCGTGAAATCTCTCCTTTAGAGACGTGAGCTTCTGGTGAATAGAGTCGTACGCCTCGCCGAAGTTCTTCGTCTTCGATATTAATTCCTGAGACATGTGACGAGTGAAATTCAGGGCTGAAATCGTGTGGCATTATACAGCACTAATGGATTATCTCTCTTGTCACTTCAATTTAATTCAGTTTTATTTGTAAAGCACTTTTAACCATGGACAATGTCTTAAAGCAGCTTTACGGAACACAAGAAACAAAAAACACAGTGCAAAAAGTCCTAGGAGTTAGACAAAATCATCCCTAGTGAACAAGCCTGAGGCGACTGTGACAAGGAAAAACTCCCTTAGATGGTATGAGGAAGAAACCTTGAGAGGAACCAGACTCAGAAGGGAACCTCATCCTCATCTGAGTGACACCAGAGAGTGTGATTATAAATAATTCTAAACACCAGAGTGTGATTATGAGCAATGTCCTTTCTATAGTCAGTTGGAGTTGTGTGATGCAGATGTAGAAAGTTAGTGTGCGTATTAATTAGGAGGTTGTTGTCATCCTCAGAGGGATGTTCTGATCTTGACCTGTATCTGTATGATATTTTATCTCCACTATGTTAATATCTACAAGTCTGGCCTGAAGGGTTCAGCCTCCGGCAGCTGAGTTCCTGTACCTGGAGTCGAGTTCTCCTCTGCAGCAGTTGGCCGTGAAGCTGTTCTCTCTTCCTCATGTCTGTACCCAGCTCCTCCAGCAGGCTCTGGGCTTTCTCCTCGCCGAACACAGAGCCCAGCAGGTCGGCTTTCACCTGCAGTGAGCTGAGTCTCTCCTGCAGCAGCATGCTGTCTCTAAGCAGCTTCTGTACAGCAAAAAACAAAAACATGTGTGTGTGTGAGATTTTTCAGATATACAGCAGTGTGTACAGACGAGGAAGTGAGAAAGCTGGACAGACTTAAAGATTAAAGCGCTGCTGCATTGCTGTCTTTAGGTAGAGACACACACACACAAACACACACACACACACAGACACACACACTATTTTTATTCCTTAATTCCAGTGTGTTTTAGACGTGTGTTGGAGTATTTTACTGGTTTAAGATGAACAAGCACTTGGAGCATCTCAGAGAGCAGAAATTGGTTTGATATCGACGTTTACTTTAGATAGAAATATACACTATTTTGGCTTTGGGACGTCTACCTTCACATGCACATGAATGTAATATGGAGTTGTCCCGCCCTTTGCAGCTATAACAGCTTCAACTCTTCTGGGAAGGCTTTCCACAAGGTTTAGGAGTGTGTCTATGGGAATTTTTGACCATTCCTCTAGAAGCGCATTCGTGAGGTCAGGCACTGATGTTGGACGAGGAGGTCCGGCTCAGAGGCTCCGCTCTAATTCATCCCAAAGGTGTTCTATCGGGTTGAGGTCAGGACTCAGTCAACTTCGGAGCGCTCCTCCATCTCCACACTAGTAAACACTGGGTCTATAGCTCCGCCTACATCACGTGTGACCTTCCGACGTGATTATGTAGCATATTGCGTCACGGACGCGTGTCCCAGAGCTAGCGCTAGATGAGCTTTTGTGGTTAAACAGTATACAATTTTACGTCTGGGACAGTATACGACTGGGATCGAGGATTAGAGCTCTGTGAAGCTGTATTTAAAATGCATTTTGGAAGCTCAAACTCACGGCCACCACTGAAGTCCACTATATGGAGAAATGTTTTCCTTAAAAAACATCATTTCATTACGACTGAATGACAAGGGGGTGAGGAAATGATCTATAGATTTTTCTTCTGGAAGTGAACTTCTCCTTTAAGGTCAGAAAGTGAAGTGACTACACACACACACACACACACACACACACACAACTGCTGCTGCTGCTGGACAGGTGCCGAGTGATCCTGCAGCTTATCTTATCGTCCCTAGGCCTTGGCGAGGATGCTGTGAAATTTGCTACTCTAATTTCCAGAATTTAAGACGGTGACGCATAATCTGATCCGTTCTGCTGAGAAGGAGGTTTAAAAAAAAAAGAAAAGAAAAGAAGAGAAAAGCAGCTGTATATCTGTCTCTTCTTGAGTTCAGAGATTTTGGTTGCAATGCTTTAGCAAGGTGAAAATCTGTGTGTTTTCATGACTAGATAAAGATAATATTCTTCAGATTATTAAAGACATTGCACAAAGAAGGATTGTGTACAGACACACACACACACATACACACATGCATACAGACACACACATGCACACAGACACACACACAGACACACACACGCACACAGACACACACACGCACACAGACACACACACGCACACAGACACACACACGCACACAGACACACACACGCACACAGACACACACATGCACACAGACACGCACACAGACACACACACAGACACACACATGCACACACCCATACATACATATAAGGACACTCATACACAGACAGACACACATACACATATACAGACACACACACACACACACACACAGACACACACCCATACATACATATAAGGACACTCATACACAGAGACACACATACACATATACAGACACACACACACACACACACAGACACACACCCATACATACATATAAGGACACTCATACACAGAGACACACATACACATATACAGACACACACACACACAGACACACACCCATACATACATATAAGGACACTCATACACAGAGACACACATACACATATACAGACACACACACACACAGACACACACCCATACATACATATAAGGACACTCATACACAGAGACACACATACACATATACAGACACACACACACACAGACACACACCCATACATACATATAAGGACACTCATACACAGAGACACACATACACATATACAGACACACACACACACAGACACACACCCATACATACATATAAGGACACTCGTACACAGAGACACACATACACATATACAGACACACACACACACAGACACACACCCATACATACATATAAGGACACTCATACACAGAGACACACATACACATATACAGACACACACACACACAGACACACACCCATACATACATATAAGGACACTCATACACAGAGACACACATACACATATACAGACACACACACACACACACACAGAGACACACACACAGACACACATACACATATACAGACACACACACACACACACACGCACAGACACACACCCATACATACATATAAGGACACTCATCCACAGACAGACACATACACATATATAGACACACACACACACACACAGACACACACCCATACATACATATAAGGACACTCATACACAGAGACACACATACACATATACAGACACACACACACACAGACACACACCCATACATACATATAAGGACACTCATACACAGAGACACACATACACATATACAGACACACACACACACAGAGACACACACACAGACACACGCACAGACACACGCACAGACACACGCACAGACACACGCACAGACACACACCCATACATACATATAAGGACACTCATACACAGACAGACACATACACATATACAGACACACACACACACAGACACACACCCATACATACATATAAGGACACTCATCCACAGACAGACACATACACATATACAGACACACACACACACAGACACACACCCATACATACATATAAGGACACTCATACACAGAGACACACATACACATATACAGACACACACACACACAGACACACACCCATACATACATATAAGGACACTCATACACAGAGACACACATACACATATACAGACACACAAAAACACAGAAACACATATAGCCACACAAACACAGGCACCCACACCCACACCCACACACACACACACACAACCTCACAAACATGCATATACACACATACAGACACACACAAGTCTAATCTAAAAATCCAATCTTTAAAAAAAAAACACTGCTGATATGCATGCGCGTGTGTGTGTGTGTGCGCGCGCGTGTGTATGTGTGTGTGTGTGTGCGCGTACTTTACGCTGGATGTTTGATGGATTAATTCATTTATTTAAGCGAGATTATCACACTGCTTTGGAAAAGTATTTTCCTCATTTTTTTTGCTGAGTAATACTAATTTTATTTCATACTTAATACTGTGAGAATTTGTGGAACATTTACTATTCATCAGAGAGGAGCTGAACAGACTTGGGGGTAATTTACCATAAAAGCAGTGCGGTTGTTTGACTCGGGCTCTGATCCGCACGCGCTGGGCCGAGGATCTTCTCCCCCAAACATATCAAAGATGTTTTTATTTTCAAGGCTGTCGAGTGTGTCTGCGCACTGAACTGATGTGTTCATGTCTTCATTAAGATCGGCTTGGAATTTTCTAGAAAGATCACGAAGGAGGCTGAAAAATACAGTAATCGAGTCTGAAGGAGATTTTGTGTGTGTGTGTGTGTGTGTGGGTGTCTGTGTGTGTGTGACATCTACGATTCTTCTAATGATAGAAACTCAGATCCTTCGAATAAAATCCCATGGTTTTGTGCGCCTGAAGCCTTAATCATGAGTGTGTTATTGTTAGAAATGAATAGAGTCTTCTCTATAGCACACACACACAGACACACACACACATTCACATAGACACAAACAAACACCTAGACACACACACAAACACAAACACCTAGACACACACATAGACACACACACGCACAGACACACACAAACACCTAGACACAGACAGACACACACACATACACACACACACACACACACACACAAACACCTAGACACACACATAGACACACGCACAGGCATAGACACACACACATAGCCACTTATGCATAGACACACATGCAAAGACAGACACAAGCAGACAGGCACATACCTAGACACACACACAGACACCTAGATACACACAGAGACACACACACAGGCATACACACACACACACACACACACACACAGAGACACACACACAGGCATACACACACACACACACACACACACACAGAGACACACACACAGGCATACACACACACACGCACACATGCACACGCACACAGACACACACGCACACAGACACACACGCATAGACAGGCATGCGCACACACACACCTAGACACACACACACACAGACAGACAGACACACTCGCAGACACATAGACACACACAGACACAGACACACACAGACACCAAGACACACACCTAGACACACAAACACATATAGACACACACACAAATAGACACAAACACAAATAGACACACACGCGCACACACGTACACAAACACACACACACGTACACAAAAACACACACACACGTACACAAACACACACACACGTACACACACACACACAGACACTGAAGCCTTGATCTTAAGTGTGTTATCATTAGAACTGAATATAATCTCCTCTATAGCTACATACTTCAAGGCTGAATGGCTGTCATTGTGTTTTAGATTGTAACACACACACACACACACACACATTACCTCGACGTTCTGCACGTGCACAGCGATGTGGGAGAAGTCGGTGACCGAGGCCGAGGTGTCCAGCACCTGGGATGCCGCCTGACTCCACTGACTGAAGCCATGCAGCGGATCCTGTAGGAGCTGCTTCAGCGCTGTCTCGCTCTCCGAGCAGAGCCGGAACATGCGTCCTCTCACGCTGCAACACACACAGGAGCGTCAAAACACTGTCCAGCATGCGGGCAGTCCACTGACTAATTAGGAAGGTTTAAGGCAATTCTATGCAGCACTAAATATATAGTGCTGAGCTAAAAAAAAGAGGTTAACAAATAACAGTATGAATATATATTATATAGAACACACACACACACACACAGTGTATATATAAGGAATAAAACACTTGGGGACAAGTTGTTGGAAAATTTTGAACTACCAATAAAAGATAAATTATGACATACTATACTAAATATATCTTATAATAATACAGTGCTACACTAAGTGATAACTCAGGCATTAATCATTACCTTGTCATAAGGTGTGTGTGGGTGTGTGCTTAATATACTCAGAATAACACCCTTCTGAGACGTGAGACGTCTGGAGTCGGAGACATTTTTGTGCACACCTGCACCTAATACTTTTGCTGTGAAGCATGTGAATAGTTTGTGAGTCACGTGGTGTGTGAACAGCTTGTGAACCATGTGTACGGGTTGTGAATCGGTTGTGAATCATGTGTACGGGATGTGAATCATCTGTACAGATTGAGTCATTTCTAAGGTTGTGAATCATGTAAATGGGTTGTACATCATGTGTATAGGTTGTGAATCAGTTGTGAATCATGTGTATGGGTTGTGAATCGGTTGTGAATCATGTGTACGGGTTGTGAATCATGTGTATGGGTTGTGAATCGGTTGTGAATCATGTGTACGGGTTGTGAATCATGTGTATGGGTTGTAAATCGGTTGTGAATCATGTGTACGGGTTGTGAATCATGTGTATGGGTTGTGAATCGGTTGTTAATCATGTGTATTAGTTGTAAATCGGTTGTGAATCATGTGTATGGGTTGTGAATCATGTGTATTAGTTGTAAATCGGTTGTGAATCATGTGTATGGGTTGTGAATCGGTTGTGAATCATGTATATTAGTTGTAAATCGGTTGTGAATCATGTGTATGGGTTGTGAATCGGTTGTGAATCATGTATATTAGTTGTAAATCGGTTGTGAATCATGTGTATGGGTTGTGAATCGGTTGTGAATCATGTATATTAGTGGTAAATCGGTTGTGAATCATGTGTATGGGTTGTGAATCGGTTGTGAATCATGTGTATGGGTTGTGAATCGGTTGTGAATCATGTATATTAGTTGTGAATTGGTTGTGAATCATGTATATTAGTTGTAAATCGGTTGTGAATCATGCGTATGGTTGTGAATCGGTTGTGAATCGTGTATCAGTTGTGAATCGCTTGTGAATCATGTGTATGGGTCGTGAATCATGAGTCTGGGTTGTGAATCAGTTGTGAATCATATGTATGATTCATGCGTATGATTCACAACCCATAAGTGTTGAACTGGTTGTGAATCATGTTTATAGGTTGTGAATCATGAGTTTCATATCATATTTCTGATTTGTGTATACGTAAAGTGTGAATCGTGTGTTGTGTCAGTCTCTGCACACCTCTGGTACTCTTTCACCACAGTCAGTACTTCATCAGCAATTTCTCGGGTATCATGTGGGAACCGGTAAAGCTCCTTCAGCTGGGTTTTGAGCTGTTCGACCTGAGGCTCCGCAACTGAGAGAACGCTCCTCACATCCTGTAAAATGAATAGACACGGATAATAAATACACACAGACATCAAGAACTTTCAAAGAGCATTAATGATTTTGACAAGGTGTGGCCTATGTGCCTTTCAATTGTAATGGAGGAGGTGTGGCCTATTGCCTGTGGACCCTTCAGTCTCACTAAAGGAAGTGTGGCCTCTACGCCTGTAAGTTGGGGGTGAAGGAGGCGTGGCCTCTGTTTTTGTGAGTCTCAGAGAAGAAGGTGAGACCTCTGTGCCTATCAATCTCAGTAATAGAGCCAGGGCCTCTGTACATGTTAGTACCAGTGAAGGAGGTGTGGCCTATGTGCATGTTAGTACCAATGAAGGAGGGGTGGCCTATGTGCATGTTAGTACCAGTGAAGGAGGTGTGACCTCTGTGCATGTTAGTACCAATGAAGGAGGGGTGGCCTATGTGCATGTTAGTACCAATGAAGGAGGGGTTGCCTATGTGCATGTTAGTACCAGTGAAGGAGGGGTTGCCTATGTGCATGTTAGTACCAGTGAAGGAGGGGTGGCCTATGTGCATGTTAGTACCAGTGAAGGAGGTGTGACCTCTGTGCATGTTAGTACCAGTGAAGGAGGGGTGGCCTATGTGCATGTTAGTACCAGTGAAGGAGGGGTGGCCTCTGTGCATGTTAGTACCAGTGAAGGAGGAGTGGCCTATGTGCATGTTAGTACCAGTGAAGGAGGTGTGACCTCTGTGCATGTTAGTACCAGTGAAGGAGGGGTGGCCTATGTGCATGTTAGTACCAGTGAAGGAGGAGTGGCCTATGTGCATGTTAGTACCAGTGAAGGAGGGGTGGCCTATGTGCATGTTAGTACCAGTGAAGGAGGGGTGGCCTATGTGCATGTTAGTACCAGTGAAGGAGGGGTGGCCTATGTGCATGTTAGTACCAGTGAAGGAGGAGTGGCCTATGTGCATGTTAGTACCAGTGAAGGAGGGGTGGCCTATGTGCATGTTAGTACCAGTGAAGGAGGAGTGGCCTATGTGCATGTTAGTACCAGTGAAGGAGGGGTGGCCTATGTGCATGTTAGTACCAGTGAAGGAGGGGTGGCCTATGTGCATGTTAGTACCAGTGAAGGAGGTGTGACCTCTGTGCATGTTAGTACCAGTGAAGGAGGTGTGACCTCTGTGCATGTTAGTACCAGTGAAGGAGGGGTTGCCTATGTGCATGTTAGTACCAGTGAAGGAGGTGTGACCTCTGTGCATGTTAGTACCAGTGAAGGAGGGGTGGCCTATGTGCATGTTAGTACCAGTGAAGGAGGGGTGGCCTATGTGCATGTTAGTACCAGTGAAGGAGGGGTGGCCTATGTGCATGTTAATACCAGTGAAGGAGGGGTGACCTCTGTGCATGTTAGTACCAGTGAAGGAGGGGTGGCCTATGTGCATGTTAGTACCAGTGAAGGAGGAGTGGCCTATGTGCATGTTAGTACCAGTGAAGGAGGGGTGGCCTATGTGCATGTTAGTACCAGTGAAGGAGGTGTGACCTCTGTGCATGTTAGTACCAGTGAAGGAGGGGTGGCCTATGTGCATGTTAGTACCAGTGAAGGAGGGGTGGCCTATGTGCATGTTAGTACCAGTGAAGGAGGTGTGACCTATGTGCATGTTAGTACCAGTGAAGTAGGCGTGGCCTATGTGCATGTTAGTACCAGTGAAGGAGGGGTTGCCTATGTGCATGTTAGTACCAGTGAAGGAGGCGTGGCCTATGTGCATGTTAGTACCAGTGAAGGAGGCGTGGCCTATGTGCATGTTAGTACCAGTGAAGGAGGCGTGGCCTATGTGCATGTTAGTACCAGTGAAGGAGGCGTGGCCTATGTGCATGTTAGTACCAGTGAAGGAGGAGTGTCCTATGTGCATGTTAGTACCAGTGAAGGAGGGGTGGCCTATGTGCATGTTAGTACCAGTGAAGTAGGCGTGGCCTATGTGCATGTTAGTACCAGTGAAGGAGGCATGGCCTATGTGCCTGTCAGTGTGAATGAAGGAGGTGTGGCCTCTTAAGTTAAAATAACAAACTAATGCTAACTTCACAGGGAACTCGCTGTACAATTAAACCAAAGAAAGCCTCTAAAGAAATTCCACTTAATGGCGTGATTATCTGTCGCTCCCTGGTCAGGTATTTACCTGAGGTGTTTTTTTTCTTCTCCATAATTACTGCCACAGAAATATGTAGGCTATGTGCTAGTTCACCTGTTTTCCCTCGATAAAATGTGGAACCATGTGGAGCAGAGTTTAAGGGTTTAGAAAGTGAGAGTGTGAGAGCGTGCACTCACTGTATAGCTCTTCCACCGAGCCACCATGTTCTCCTCGCTCCTCTCACCATCTTTATTCTCCAGCTGCCGGCTCATTTTGTGCACGAGGGCTCGTAGCTGCTTGATGCCCTCTGCCAGCTCCTCTCGTTGGGTGTAGTACTCTCTCTGGGTATCCATAGAGCCCTTCAGCTTGTCGCGGATCTCCTCCAGCACCAGCCGGAGCCTCTGCCATCTTAGCCGCAGCTCTCCCACCTCCTCCGTGATTAGCTCGGCTCCTGCGGGTGACGTGTTGGCCTTCACAGCCTCGGCTTGGCCTTCGATGTGCAGTAATGTGTCTTCTTCACGGGTCACGCTGTGATCCAGGTCCTGAAAAAAGCAACAGAGCAGGTTTAGGTTTCGATTTTGAAGCCTTCGTGCCCGTTTCATGCTCAGATTTTTTTTTCCAACATGCTCCTCATCCAACTTGTTTTGTTTTTGGTTCATTTAATTACATTTAAAACCAAACCTAATCACAAACCAACCAAAAGAAGCACAGAAGCAACTTCCCCTTGGTTCCGACTCGTTAAACAGACGTGTGAAAACACCTTTAGAGATAAAGCTTCAGAGAGCGTGTTCAATTTTGGAACTTAAACATGAACATAATTGCAATTTCATCAAAAAGAAAACAAACAAACAAATAAATAAATAAAAAGGCGGACAAAGGAAATGCAACCATAAACAGTCCTGAAAATCTTGACAGAAAGCTTTTTCTTGTTCAATAAGGCTGTGCAAGTTGTTACTACGGCAACGATATTGTATTCGGATGAGCGCGTTTTGTGAATTGATGCTGATTCGGAATTTCGACAGCGCTGTGGTATAATCACTAATAAATAATAATCCTAAACATAATCAGACCAGGAACTGAAAATAGTCAGTGTTGCATGGTAAGATAAATAAATAAATGGTATTAATACAAATTCTGGTTTAACACAAGAGTAATGAATAGAACGGAGCCCTATTCACCATCAGCATGACTCACTTTCCTTTATAAAGCATCTTTTTATTCCCTTAGCGCGCTCCCTCTCCTCTTTTTCCTGCTGAAGTGAGTGAAAAGTACCTGCAGGGCTCGCAGTCGATTCTCCGAGACGTCCTCGATCTCTGCGAAACGGCTCACTTCGTCTGACTTCGACTCCAACCATTTCTGAAACTCGTGAACGCGGCTTTGGTGCTCCTGATGCTCTTCTGCAACCTTCTGCACCAGAGCTAGCCTCTCCTGTGATCATTAAGAGCACACACACATGACCTCTGTAAGCAACCCACTGGGTGACTTTTATCAGGCAGCTGTATAAGTAAATGAATCTTTTTATGTGATGAACACGAAGAGTGTCAGAGTAAGTCATAGAATAGCACAGGTTTATTTAATTCTGTATTGAATGCTGGTATGAAACCACAGTGATCTGGTGGGAAGCATGTTCAGACTTGAGTGCATAAAAGAAAAGGGACAGCTGAAGGACAGGACCAGACATCATCCTTGATCCTGCATTCCAAAGATGTTTTTAATGACTAAAAGACAAGATCTGGCACGCAACGTGCTGCAGAAATGACTTTATTTATTTTCTTATCACAGCAGTCGGGCTTTTTATCCGCTCGCAGTTGCATGTTATGTTGGGAAACATCCACGGACGTTCCCTCGCTCTCTTTATTCTCTGGAAATTAATGAGGAAAAAAAGGTAGAGAAATGTTGTCCTTCTTAAAAACTCCAATTACAGACTTGTTAAAAAGTGCTGACACTGGAGACTCCTTCCATTAATGTTTAATGAATGTTTTCTTACAGAGACATTCATACAAGTCCCTGTTGCTATGGAAACAATTCATTAGATCTAGGGCATTAATAAAAAGCATTGAATATATCAAGTCTTGCCGATTTATTGGCTTGCATATCCTCTCTGATCTCCTGAACGTTACCTCTGCTTTGGTGCGGACGTTGTTGTACGCCTCGTGCAGGTTGTTCTGAGCGAGATCGTCCACACTGGGGTCCTGTGTGCGGCTATAAAGCGCAGAAGCCTCGTCCAGCAGCCGTTCCAGCAGAGGCTCCTGGGCCTTCACGTCACTGCAGATCACGCCGTGGTGGTCCGCCTGCCACAGCTTCTCCCTCAGACCCAGCTGGAGCTCCAGCTGAGGCTCCACCGTCCGCTGCACCTTCACCAGCCACAAGCTGAACTCCTCATGGGCCTTCAGGTACTCGCTCCAGTGAAGCCACACCCACTCGATCCGGCTACAACAGAAACGATGCCAAAGATTCGCAACCAGATACCCAGACTAATTTGACCCACAATCTGAACTTGTTATGTTATAAAAATAACTGCTAAAAATATATGAAAAAATAAGAAGAAGATGCAGAATAATAGGAAGTGCTATATTCTAAGCAACTGAATAATAAGGACAGAAGCCAGATTAGTAAATTAAACCAAATCTCGGTCATCTTTCAGTCAACAATTTCAAGACCGGATTTTACCCATCCTGTGTTAAACTGAAAGGCTGGTGTTTAAAGAAATCTCGGACACAATGATCAATTAAAAAAAAAGTGCCATCTTTAGAGGTGTGAGCATAACATAGTGTCATTGATTACCAGCTATAGAACCTGATTACATGGAACATTCGTAAAAAAAAAAAAAAAAACTAAAACAGGTTCAGGATTTAAGTACTACATCACTGACGGATGTAGTAGATGAGGAGACACAAATTGTTTTAAAATGTACAGCTACGGACCCTTTATGTAACTTCGCCACTGGGAAGGCTATTGCGGATGGTGCTTGGACCCCGCAGATCGCTGCTCAAGGCAATGTTGCCTTGAGCATATATATTTTATATGTCAAAAAATAACAACTGCGTTGCGCTGGATCAATTGATTTTGTTTTCTTGGGTTTTTTTTGCCTACTGTAATTAGTGAGGCCAGAAAATCGGCGCATAACCGGATTCAGCGTTACCTCGGTCCTCGACCACCCCTGTGTTCGGATTTTTGGTATTCGATTCAAATTTTCGAGTCAATTTGACCTCAGTGTACGGAAATATCGGCGTACGGCTCGACCATCAGAAATGACGGTTTCGTACAGGATTGCAACGAATATCGAATAACGAGTTTTCATTTAAGGGGGGCTCAGCGCCCAATGAGGGTATAATAGTAAAAAATAATAAATAAATTAATAAAATAAACGTTTGACTCACAAGGTAGGATGGTAAACTTATTGCAGCTTTCCACTGCATTACACAGATGTGTATAACATTTGAGTACTGAAAATCAGCCATCAATGTTGCCAAAAGGAACGCTGCGAGATCAACCATCGAGTTGAAACTTCGAAGATTAATTCGTTTTACATTATTTCCTATGGAGGAAAATAATTCGGTTTTCAAGTGAATCGGTATTCGTCCAGACTTTTGGAACGAATTAAGGTCAAACACCAAGGTACCACTGTATACTCTATTGTAACTTCATTTGCTAGCTATCAGACTAGACAGATGTCACACTAGCGATTCAAACTAAGTGGGTGTGTATTAATCTGTATTAGAAAACTTGATGGTTGCTGGAATTCTTTATTTCATGCTGTTTATTGGACACATTTTTATACATTGTGTTTTAATCATTTTGTCTTATTTGATTAAAAATGTATAATCAACAAGACTGATTAATTTTGCTAAATTTCAGCACAGCATCCACATTCCTGCTGTTTCATTTCAGTGCTCTGTGTGTGAACAGGCATATTTAACTCATAATTACATAATTATTCGTTATAAAACTAATAATTATTTATAATAGCACTGTGGGAATCAGACAGCAGGCAGTCTTCTTTTTAACACGATCCGTACCTGTGGCAGTGGACGATGTAGGTGGACGTCTCTTCCCACAGAGTCTTAAGTTCTTTAAGTCTGGAGTGTGTCTGGTTCTTCAGCGCCTCATCTCCGTTCTTCAGGAGAGCCTCGGCGGCCGCCAGGACCTGGTCCATTTTCATCTGGCCCTCCTGCACCGATTCGTGGATTTTCTTCGGGGCAAAGCATTAGCACATTCATTAAACTGTACACAGGGGTTGGTGTGATTTTAAGATTGACTTAATAAATATTAAAACATGCAAAGAGAGAACAGTGCATGTCTCATAGGGAATAAAAGAGAAGTCTAAAGCCTATAATCTGCAAATCAAGTCCCGAAGGGGTGAAGGGCGACGCGGCGGTAGGTTCTGCTCACATGGTTGGAGTAAAGAAAGAAAGAATTATTTCTGGAGCCTCCTTACACATTGCGGCATAGCAGAAGAAAGTTAAAATTCAAGTCTTGGAAGATCGAGCTTCAAGCAGGCAAAATCGTGACTTAAGTCAGAACTAAAGGATTTAAGTGATGAGAAGAATTTATGTATGAATATATGAGGAGAATGAGTTACTATCACAAGACTATGGACTTTTTATGTCCTTGGAAACAGCTGACCACTTGGAAGGCTACTTGCAAAGGGTGCTTGGACCCCGCAGATCGCTCCTTGCGGTTATATTTCTGCTCTATTCTCTAGCAACAATTGCGAACCCCTTGGCTTCCTTAAGTAAGCAGTGCATGACTTACTGTCTGCGTGCAACGTAATAAATAATTAAAATGCATAAACAGATAAGATGTGCTGGATCAAGTGCTATTTTAGAAGCTACTGAATGATAAGAATGGAAGCCATATCGGAGAAAAAGATACATATATACACTATTGCCAAAAGTTTTGGGACGTCTGCTTTTACATGCACATGAACTTTAATGACATGCCATTCTTAATCTGTAGGGTTTAATATGGAGTTGTCCCGCCCTTTGCAGCTATAACAGCTTCAACTCTTCTGGGAAGGATTTCCACAAGGTTTTAGGAGTGTGTTTATGGGAATTTTTGACCATTCCTCTAGAAGCACATTTGTGAGGTCAGGCACTGATGTTGGACGAGAAGGTCTGGCTCACAGTCTCCACTCTAATTCATCCCAAAGGTGTTCTATCAGGTTGAGGTCAGGACTTTGTGAAGTTCCTCCACACCAAACTCACTCATCCATGTCTTTAGGGACCTTGCTTTGTGCACTGGTGTGCAGTCATGTTGGAACAGGAAGGGGTCATCCCCAAACTGTTCCCACAAAGCATGAAATTGTCCAAAATGTCTTGGTATGAAGCTGAAGCATTAAGAGTTCCTTTCACTGGAACTAAGGGGCCGAGCCCAACCCCTGAAAAACAACCCCACACCATAATCCCCCTGCACCAAACATTACACTTGGCACAATGCAGTCAGGCAAGCACCGTTCTCCTGACAACTACCAGACCCAGACCCAGAGAAGCGTGATTGGTCACTCCTGCTCGGCCATGAAAACCCTTTCCATGAAGCTCTCTATGCACAGTTCTTGAGCGAATCTGAAGACCACATGGTGTTTGGAGATCTATAGCTACTGACTCTCCAGAAAGTTGGTGACGTATGTATTGTGTACATTACAGAGACAGTCTTTCTTCACATATGCCAGTTTTGGAATTTGGGGTCAGATCACAGGGTCAGTCATGATATGGCGCATCTGGAGTGGAGAGGGTCAAGGGCCTTGCTCAGGGGACCTGTGCTGGAAATGGCAGTGCTGGGATTGAACCCCGATCAATAACTCAGAGCCTAAGATACCATTGCTTAAGATATGTGATACAACAAGGACTATTAATATACAGCCAATATACTCAACTCTGTTTTTTTCCCCAAGTTTGAAGTCACGACTGTAGATGTAAACATCAGGAAATCAAAGCTACAATCTTAGTGAACGTCCAATACCTTTGTATGGTGCTGTATGTAGACGTATATAGACACTCTGGATGTGAGCCTTTAAACTGCTGGCTCTTTTCTTCATGTCTGTGACCTGCTGTGATGATGGTGTCTGCTTCCTGTTTTGTGAGACCAGCTTTCATGTTCCTGAAGCACCACTGAGCAGGAAGTTATACTGCACTATATTCCTGTACTGTTCAGTCGGGTGAATGGGTATATGTTTTGATTTATAAATGCTCTTAGGCATTTCTGAGCCAAGTGCCTTTAAGTATAATTTTAAAACCGTAACAATATACGTTTGAGTAAGATACAAAACACGGGCATGTTGTAGTGACGAAACGTGTCCCATCCTGACATTGATTATTTTCCTATCCTTTTTTTAATCCAAATCCGTGCGTGTAATGCTTTGGAATAAAAAGATGAGTCCTTATGAATTAGCTGTTTCTATAGAAACAATCACATAGGCTTGCTACCATAGCGGAATCGTCTTATTCGTTTATCTGAGTGGAAAATAACTGGGCAGAAATGTTAAAATGACATATGTGATGCTCTAAGAGAACGTTGTCACTCTGCAGCTTGTAGTGACTTCATTTAAAGCCAGCAGTGTTCTTATTTTTTTATAGCACCTTTTTTTTTAGCTCTCTGTCAGCTTGCAATGTTAAATATAAATCTCTGAAGCTTGTAGGTCCTGGTCTCACCTCCGTCTCTCTCAGTCGGGTCTCCAGAGCCGCTCTGGGTCCTTCGGTGTTGTCGTTGAGCTTGAGTCTTTCCTGGACGGCCTGCATCCACGCCTGCGCGTCCTCCCAACTCTCCATGAACTCATTCTGCTCCTGCTGGGTCATGGGTTTTGCCCAAAGCCTGCACACACACACACACACACACCAGTTATAATAACACAGTGCCTTATTATTATTATTATTATTATATTTTTCCAACCTTACCCATTTTTGGAGCGCTGAAGAGTCAGAATCATTTATTTGATTCATTTTGATTCATTAATTCTTTGGTTTCATTCTGCACAGTGCTGCACTTTAACAACCTACCACCGTATTTTTACCCTTTTTTCAGCCGTATACACCAGCTTCATAATTTTATTTTAAATCAGTGAACCAAAAGAATCAAATCTGCTCTGATTCAGACTCCTGACTCATATTCTATTAACTTAGCTGCAGCTGGTTATAATACATTACAAGTGATATCCCAATCCCAAAATAACACACAAAACTCTCTCTCTCTTTCACTGAACTTCAAACCAAAAAGCCACTATGTTACAATAAAAAAAAACAACTCATGTTGCTACTAAACAGAGAGATCTTTTTTCCCTCTAGTGAGCAGTTGTGCTCTATAAAGAGACGAGAACTGGATGTCTGAAGTGAAATCTGTTTCCTGAGTGAGTCACTTTCTCCCACCGCAAGCACGCAGCAGTTCTCCAGAAGCCGGCCGTATGCCGAGGACGAGACTACAAGACCTTCGCTGCTGGGATTAAAGCAAGAATCCCATATTTTCCCCTCGTGTCTGAAATGGAGCTGATTCGCTAAAAAGGTGATGGGAATTTGCTTGCTTTCTGCTTGAGGTGCAAAGGAAAGCTTATAAAGGGAAAAGGAAAGTGAAAATACAGAACTGAATGAGCTTAAACACTTCCACATCCGTGCTCTTGACCTGTATCCGTGTTAAATTCTACGATGCCACATGATTGGCTGATTGCACAAATATGTTCCAGGTGTTCCTGATAAAGTGGACAGTATGCGCCCACGGGCTGCAAAGCTGCATTCACGCTGTCCGGGTTGCTTTTCTAGGAAACAAAATAAATTGACGAGTTTCTAAATTATGCAATCGGACACATTATCATTCATAACATTTTAGCTCACTTTTCTGTCTTTCCTTTTTACTTTTTCTGCAATAAATAACTTCTTCTTTTTCTCATGCTGTGTTTTGTCTGTGATTCATATGCAAATACTCTGGACTCCACTTTCACTTTGCAACAGCGTTAAACAGAAAGGTGCTGGAAAAAAAATATCTAGGTATACGTTGATCATTCTCATTTTTATTATAATCATTACTATTATTATTATTATTATTAGCAGCAGAAGTCATCTAGTAGTGTATAGCATTAACAGTGTGATAAATCCTCATGGTTTAAGATGTTTTAAATAAATAAATAAATATGGAATTAGATGGTTAATTTTCACCGATGATGTCATTTTGTAGTTAGCATCCCCCTCATTCCCCTGATGAAAAGGCAGTAGGATCGTTCCCACTGGTGTTTGGGATTAGGGCGGAAAGTAAACTCTGACCGATAAACATTGGAAATTTGGAGTCTGATTACTAACACCAGAGGTAAAAAAATCTTTAGACAGACAGACAGATAGACAGATAGACAGATAGATGACCAAAGGAGATAGACAGACAGACTGTCGAATAAGAGAGACAGACAGATAGATTACTCAGACAGAGACAAATAGACAGACAGATAGGCAAAAAGATAGATAGATAGATAGATAGATAGATAGATAGATAGATAGATAGATAGATAGATAGATAGATAGACAGACAGACAGACAGACAGACAGACAGATAGTTACACTAGTTGCAGATAGTTGCAACTCATAACAGAATATTGTTACCCCGGCAAAATACACCACATCACAGAGATATGACAAATGATTCAAATCTTGAATTTGTTAATCACCACTTCTTATATTTTAACAGTTTAATGTTGAGAAAGTCTGACCTATATTATAGCGGCAATAAACTGTCTCTATCTCTCTATCTCTCTCTCTCTTCTCTGAGAAACCACAAACCCTAAACTCCTCCATCCTGAAGACTCGGTCACGCTGCCAAACTTTCTTTGACTGTTACAAAGTGTGACAAAAATCTCAAATAAAACACACAAAAAAAAGTCACCAAATCAACAATTTGACTTAAATCGGTTTATTTACTGTCTGTGTTTTTAACTGAGCCCTAACGTACCAGCCCATGTGTACCAGCTGTTTATATAGCAACAAAAACGTATTAAAGGAAGTGCATTAATTTTAACCTGTCGTTCATGTAACTGAAGCAGAACTGCTGTCTGGGGCGTGGTGTTTCAGAGAAACGCAGAATTCGACCATGCAACAGTTGTAAAAATAAGACATTAACATCAAGAATGTAAAGCTATGGAGCACAATATGGCCAATATCGTGTTGTTTGTTAGCAGAAATAAATCCCAAATAAACCACCTCTAATCTATGCAGCTGCAATGACTTGCACATTCCTATTAAAGGTAACGTTTCTATCTATTCCAAGTCACTCCTGATACTTATCGCTTGTCCGCATAATCATATCAGATCACCATACTTTTACTCTAGAACCAGTTTTCATCTAGGAAGTGGAGATTTTTAAAGACACAAAACAGCTAGAAGTCTCAGCGTAGCTATAGGTCGGAATCTTGCTTGACTGATCAGATTAGTGGCATGGAACTCACTGGTGTACAATACGCGATTACTGATCATGACGATGATATCGTGAAACCGTGATAGTTTTTAGATATCGAGTCGGAAAATTTCCAAACCGTGACACATTTTAATCCTTAACAACGAACTAACGCTGTTTAATACTGGGTGTGTGTGTGTGTGGGGGGGGTGAGTTCGTGCAGGATATAGTATAAAATCAGATAGTAGTTGAATATGGTTGAGATGATTATTATATTATTAATATTATTCAAATCCCATCCCATCCAATCCAATGCAGATGCTTTGCATGTCAGTTGGAGGCGGGGATAATCATGATAAAAGATCACGATCATAATAACGATAATGAACAATCCTAACGGCTCTGTGCTTTTATTTCAGACTGATTTATACAAAACGATCTCCCTGATTGTCTAAATCCAAGACTAATAGTTTATTAAAAAGGAAAAACAACACCACTGAAGCCCAGTTTGCTAACTGCCTCGGCGGTAAACTTTGTATTGAGACTCTAATGCACTGTAGTAGCACCTCGTACACATCAATCTGTACAATAATACTAAGACGCACTACAAGAAAGAAGCCTAAACGAGTCGACTTACCGTTAATTGTGCATCTGAAGCGCCAAAAAAAACCGCAACTGGAGTGTTTCCGAAGTCCTAAAGTTGTAGACAGGACAGGAGAGCTAGCAAGGAAGAAGCGCTACTGTATTACTGCAGCTTCACTGTCACTAACCGACCTGCGTCCCTGAGAATGGCTCTCAACTGCGCTTGCGCAAATCGCTCACGCATGCGCACTTAGTGTCTAGCGTGTTTATTACGTGTTTACAGTCTAAACATGTCCATATCGTGTTATCGTATTCGACTTTACCGTTTAATCGATTCCTAATAATTATTAGGTTATAATTATAATTATAATAAATAACCTATTTACGCGCACGTTTCTGTTCTTTTTTTTGTCTTTACTTAAATGTGCATGATATACACTATTTCGCCAAAAGTTTTCGGACACCCTCCAAATCAGGTGTTGTTTTTCAAAGGGGTTTGGGTTTGGCCCATTAATTCCAGGGAAAGGACCTCTTTATGCTTCAGCTTCATATCAAGACATTTTGGACAATTTCATGCTTTGTGGGAAAAGTTTATAGGATGACCCCTTTCTGTTCCAACATGACTGCACACCAGTGCACAAAGCAAGGTCCATAATGAGCGAGTTCGGTGTGGAGGAACTTGACTGGCCTGCACAGAGTCCTGACCTCAACCCCATAGAACATCTTTGAATTCAAGTGGAGACTGTGAGCCAGGCCTTCATCCCAAAGGAACACAAAGGTGTTCTATCGGGTTGAGGTCAGGACTCTGTGCAGGCCAGTCAAGTTCCTCCACACCAAACTCACTTGTCCATGTCTTGAAGGACTTTGCTTTGTTCCCGTCCAACATCAGTGCCTGACCTCACAAATGTACTTCTAGAGGAATGGTCAAAAATTCCCATAAACACACTTCTAAACTTTGTGGAAAACCTTCCCAGAAGAGTTGAAGCTGTTATAGCTGCAAAGGGCGGACCGATTCCATATTACATTCATGTGCATGTAAAGGCAGATGTCCCAAAACTTTTGGCAATGTAGTGTACATAAATATCATTTAGAGCTTAAAGTCATTTAAGCGAATTTGCCCATGGCTCACTGTAAGCTTTGTGCAGTGATCATCGGGCTCACTGTAGATTATCTGGGTTTAAAAAAAAAAAAATCCTGGAAAGAATTCTTCATTCTGATTGGTCAGGACGTGTTGTTATACGTTTCAAAACGTGAAAAACTAAATTTTGTTCCTGACTTGATACATACACAGACAAAGAGGCAGATAGATAGACAGATACACAGACAGACAGATAGATTACTCAGACAGATAGATAGATAGACAGATAGATAGACAGATACACAGACAGACAGATAGATTACTCAGACAGATAGATAGATAGATAGATAGATAGATAGACAGATAGATAGACAGATAGATAGACAGACAGACAGACAGACAGACAGATAGATAGATAGATAGATAGATAGATAGATAGATATCTATCTATCTTGTTTATCACTTATCCTGATCTTTCAACACAGACGCTAGGATTAGTGGGATTAGTGAGTCACTAGCAGAGACACAGACAAAACGTCCCTTCACTTCCCTTCACTTCCCTTCATTATAGAGTGAATGCATGCAATTTAAAAAAATCCATTTTGAGTTTGATTGGTTAGAAACAACAAACGAGAGAGAGAGAGAGAGAGAGAGAGAAGATGGGGAAAGCAGGATAATACACAGAGATATACAGATAGCAGAGAGAGAGAGAGACAGAGAGAGAGAGAGCGAGAGAGACAGAGCATAATAAATAGACAGGCAGATAGACATATAGAAAGAAAGAAAGAAAGAAAGAAAGATCGATCGACTGACCGACCAACAGACAGACAGACAGACAAACAGGTAGACAGATAGATAGATAGATAGATAGATAGATAGATAGATAGATAGATAGATAGATAGATAGATAATATTCTACTCTAAAATTATTGGTCAAACTCCAGTGCTGCCTCATTTTTGACCAAAACAGGACACTTTTAGAGTTGATTTGATTTCTAAGACCTTCAGCCAGTTTTCCACGGCCAGGACATCAGTCTGCAGTGAAAAACACGCGAGAAGCTTTCCATATTATTTTATTTCAAACACTCAAATAAGAAAAGCGTCGTAGAAAGACAGACACATCGACCGACACATCAAATCCAGCAGTGCACACATCTGTCCGCGGTGACATGTATAAGCGATCCATTTAGCTTTAAATGTGATAAATAACACAGCAGAGAAGCAGACTAACAAAAAACGACTACTACTAATCCACCTCTTACGCTAACTATCATTTACACGAAGGCTCTGGCAACATCTGATACAAACACAAGAGATACGATAAGCACCTGGCGAGGTGGAGAGAAATGATCAGATCAAATGAAAAGAGTTTACAGTTGCAGCTCGAACCGTGGACTCAGGTGTCGTGGGTTGATGAGTGGATCAGAAGTGTGTGATTTTACACTGGAGAAAAAAAAATACTGTACAATATTACAAGATCTGGCAACCTATAGGATGTTCATACAGCTGGACTCTGGATTTCTCTTATTATTATTTTTAAGACCTATTCAGAGTTCCCAAATGTTACACTGATATTTACAAGTGAAAAGTTCCTCTTATTCAGAATCGGGTGACTTCCGATTATTAGAATTTAGAATTTAGTTTACATAAAAATATGACATGATTTTGTTGCTTATTCTAAACTTAATTGAAGATGTGTCTTAATTATTTAATTTAATTTTAATTAAATTAAATTAAATTTGAGTTAAATTAAATTAAATTGAATAAAATTACATTAAATTAAAAAAATTTTTTATTTAATTTTCTTTAGGAATAATTCAGTTTAATTCTGTTCAGGGATTTTATAATCAAATCAAAATATTTCAAATGAAATGTGAAATTTCAAGTGAAATGGTACGATGTATTAGAATAAAAAAATAAAATGACCAACTTTTTTTTTTCAGTTTATTATTTAGCATTTTATCCTTATCTTTTACATCTTTTATTACTGCACTCTGACCCCTAGTTGTGCCCCAAAACATCCCAAAACCCCAAGATACTAAATCGAGGCGGTTAAATCATAATGCGTGAGCTGTTCCGATGCATTTAGACTCTGTTTTTAAAAAAAAGTGCCTATAGTTTGAAGAATAAGCTGACCAAACCCATGTCTGCTATAATTTCAGCTCACTCGAAGCAATTCCATACAAATAATTCAGTCCTCATGCTAAGCTATGTCTCTAAATAAAAAATCTTGGCTTGTCTCATGTCTTTCCTTCATTTCTGGCACTTCAAAGAAAAAAAAGATTAATAAATAAATTTTCTAGCATTTATGTATTTGATATTGGCCTCAGATGACGTATGCATCAATGCAGAACGAAGCTCATGGGGCGGAGTCGGGCCGGATTTAGCTCCTCCCACCCGGAGGGAGAAGATAAAGATCACTTTTGAGCCTCTACGTTGGATAAGTGCAATTGTGTTGTAGTGTGTGTTGGGAATAGTGGATTTTTTTTGGTTTGTGGGAGGAGTTAGAGCGGGTCTAGCTCCACCCCTTGGATTTTTGATTCTGCACCTAAAAAGACGAATACAAACAAAATAGAGGAAATAGGAAACAGGGGAAAAAAATCAGACGTGAAAATGTATAATAAATATAAGACAACTTTGCAGTTCAAATTCATCTCGTTTACATCTGAAGAGTGAAACCTGACCAGGGTAAGTTGTCCGTAAACGTCAACACAAAAAATCGACCAGATGTGGTCATGGAGTCTTCATGTCCCAGACATCAGCAATAAACAGACCAGTATATGAGGTTGAAAAAGATGTAGGATCCTGGAAAGATCATGCGCGAGTACTTGTCGATGACGTGTGTGTTCTGGACTATGCTGAAGTTGCGCAAGCCTTTCTTCTTGGTAGCCGTGGAGGCGTTACTGACCGATAGGTGCACCACCATGTGCTCACGTTTCTCCACCTCCTGAGGCATCATGGGAGCATCGGTGTATCCAGCCAGGCTGTTGGTGTCAGCCTCACTGCATGTCCCGTCCAGCATCATGGTCCTGGTGTGGGACAAGCCACAAGAGCAGGACAACGACTGAAAGACAAGAGGACATGGTGAAGTCAGTGAAAGTCAAAGAGAAAAGCAAGCATGCGTTATTACGCGTGTTATTACCTGCGCTCGGAGTCGCTCTCGGAGTTTGCGCTCTCTCCTGTCCTGGACGGTGGAAAGGTAGTTGACTGCTGCGTACTCAAGCACCGAGAGGAAAACAAACACAAAGCTGACCCAGAGATAAATGTCCACAGCTTTGATGTAGGACACACGAGGCATGGACGCGTTCACGCCGGTGATGATGGTGGACATTGTGAGCACTGTGGTGATACCTGTGAGGGGGATAAATGTTCAGCTTCACTCTAGCTACGTAAAAAAATAACCATCAGTTTCCAAAGTGTATCTCTTAATTATAAATAACCCAGGAATAATTTATAACAGCTACTAGAGTGTATACCTTACAGTAAATAGCTACTAAATACTGTACTTCAGAATAAATAACTGAGCAAAGATTCATAGTAATTAGTATAAAGTATACTTTAGGAATAAAATAAATGCATAGCTGTTGTTAAACACTAAACTTTACTACAAATAACCGAGCAATTTTTTGGGATAAACAACTAAATACAGTAACTGATAGTATATAGTAAGCTTAAGGATAAACAACATATTAATAATAAATTATAATTATTATAATTTGGAATAAATAATTGAGTAATAATTTGAGGTAGTTTGTCAATAGCATACTTTGGGATAAATAACTAGAGAAATAATTTGCTAATTTGGGTTAAAAAACTGATTAATAAATCGAAGGTAATGAGAGTTCATAAATATATTCTATTTATTTCTAAGTTTGGAATTTTGTTGGTTATATTATTATTTTAGCTGCAATGTCTCTTGTTTAAAAGAAAAAGCGCTAGCAGATGAAATCAAGCTGAAATTACAGAGTGTAATAGTTTTACCCAGGGAGACTCGGGCTGGCACGGCTCTGCGATCGATCCAGAAGGACACCCAGGACAGCATGACCATGAGGGTGGCTGGAAAATACGTCTGCAGCAGGAAGAAGAAGATGTGACGCCGCAGTGTGAAGTTGATGTACAGTCGGTTGTACCAGCCTGAGGGAGAAAAAAATTCAGACACTTCAGATCGATCGGCGTCTCGGTGACTTTGATCACTGGCATCGTTGCTGGTCCAGACGTTTGAGTGGCTCAGAGAAGGAACTGAAAATGTTTAGAGGTGGTGAGCAGAAAAGCATCTCAGATTGCATAAACCTTGCAGAAGATCAGTCGAGAACAGGAATCGAATACGACAAACAGAACAAAACTGATTCTTATCTCATTTATTTATACAAGGCCCTTGCTCAGGGGCCCAGAATGGCAGCTTGGTGGACCTGGGATTCGACTCACAACCGTCTGATCAGTAGTGTAACACCTTCACCACTAAGCTACACACATCCCCCTGATCAACACATCCCCAAGATATCTTTCGGACCTGTGCTGCTGTAGAAAGCCAGACGAGAGGTAGTGTGAAACTTCTGGATGAGGAACTGAGACAGCGAGATCCTGTCATCTGTGCTTAAAGACTCATCCCCGCTTTTCCAGTACAGCATCAGATCTTCGTCTGTGTAAGCGTCTGTGAGGCAGAGGAACAAAACACACGGATCAAAGGACAGAACGCCCAACCGAACGGTTCCGAGAACCTTCGTCATTTTTTATTCAATAAATATATTCTTATAATAAATTGCTTGTTGTTAAACGAAACTACGGTGATTATTAATGAATAAATAATATGAATGTAACCAGTGTGTGTGTTTTGATATTCTGAAAGCAGTAGGGGTGATAACAAATGAGGCGCTACAGTAATTGGGTCGATGTTAGCTCTTGGCTGTCGTGTGTTAAGTGTGTATGTGGGCTCACTGTGAATATAAAACACTGCATCAGACCTAATTGAAAACAACAACAACAACAACAAAACTGTGACATGATAATCTGGAAGATCTCAGCTTTAAATAAATTGAGAAGAAGAAGAATTTATGCTAGAAGAATTGTGTGTGTGTGTGTGTATGTGTGCTCACAGCTCTCAAGCTCTAGAGAACAGGTCTGCGAGTCCAGAGGGAAGCGACTGAAGTCCATGTTACAGGCGGCGGTTACCGTTACTCTGAAACACACACACACACACACACACACTTTTGATGACAAACTTAAGGGATAATCATCAACAACAATTCAGTTAAATTTTCGAGGAAAATCTGACATCTTACTGACAGTAAATCTGACATCTTCTCTTCATTAGAGCTGGAAATTTTAAAGTTGCTAGATTCGAGGCTCAAAACAGTTCATTTGGGAATCAATTGGATTGTGATCAAATCCTTGATCTTATCCACAGAGAGCTGGTGTTATTTCCATCCAAACCAAATAAGAGACAAACCTGATATCCGAGCAATGACTGCGAGCCAAAATATACAGGTTGTGGAACTGGAATTTGTGTTGTTACCAGTTGTGAAGTCGCTAGAATTATTAATTCTGCGTCATTCTTAAACATGAGCGAGTTGATCGGCTCTTCTGTTTGCTGTTGGTGTGTGTATTTTTCTCTCACACTCTAGGTTTGTCTATTTAATCTGCAGATCCTTGTTGTCATACATAGTGTGTCATACATACATAGAGTGTATGGTGGTATTAGAGTGTATGGTGGTATTAGAGTGTATGATGGTATTAGAGTGTATGATGGTATTAGAGTGTATGGTGGTATTAGAGTGTATGATGGTATTAGAGTGTATGGTGGTATTAGAGTGTATAATGGTATTAGAGTGTATGATGGTATTAGAGTGTATGGTGGTATTAGAGTGTATAATGGTATTAGAGTGTATGATGGTATTAGAGTGTATGGTGGTATTAGAGTGTATGATGGTATTAGAGTGTATGATGGTATTAGAGTGTATGATGGTATTAGAGTGTATGGTGGTATTAGAGTGTATGGTGGTATTAGAGTGTATGATGGTATTAGAGTGTATGAGTGTATGGTGGTATTAGCTAGAGTGTATGGTGGTATTAGAGTGTATGGTGGCATTAGAGTGTATGGGGGTATTAGAGTGTATGGTGGTATTAGAGTGTATGATGGTATTAGAGTGTATGGTGGTATTAGAGTGTATGGTGGTATTAGAGTGTATAATGGTATTAGAGTGTATGATGGTATTAGAGTGTATGGTGGTATTAGAGTGTATGATGGTATTAGAGTGTATGATGGTATTAGAGTGTATGATGGTATTAGAGTGTATGGTGGTATTAGAGTGTATGGTGGTATTAGAGTGTATGATGGTATTAGAGTGTATGGTGGTATTAGAGTGTATGATGGTATTAGAGTGTATGGTGGTATTAGAGTGTATGATGGTATTAGAGTGTATGGTGGTATTAGAGTGTATGGTGGTATTAGAGTGTATGGTGGTATTAGAGTGTATGATGGTATTAGAGTGTATGGTGGTATTAGAGTGTATGATGGTATTAGAGTGTATGGTGGTATTAGAGTGTATGATGGTATTAGAGTGTATGGTGGTATTAGAGTGTATGATGGTATTAGAGTGTATGATGGTATTAGAGTGTATGGTGGTATTAGAGTGTATGGTGGTATTAGAGTGTATGGTGGTATTAGAGTGTATGATGGCATTAGAGTGTATGGTGGTATTAGAGTGTATGAGTGTATGGTGGTATTAGCTAGAGTGTATGGTGGTATTAGAGTGTATGGTGGCATTAGAGTGTATGGGGGTATTAGAGTGTATGGTGGTATTAGAGTGTATGATGGTATTAGAGTGTATGGTGGTATTAGAGTGTATGATGGTATTAGAGTGTATGGTGGTATTAGAGTGTATGGTGGTATTAGAGTGTATGGTGGTATTAGAGTGTATGAGTGTATGGTGGTATTAGCTAGAGTGTATGGTGGTATTAGAGTGTATGGTGGCATTAGAGTGTATGGGGGTATTAGAGTGTATGGTGGTATTAGAGTGTATGATGGTATTAGAGTGTATGGTGGTATTAGAGTGTATGATGGTATTAGAGTGTATGGTGGTATTAGAGTGTATGATGGTATTAGAGTGTATGGTGGTATTAGAGTGTATAATGGTATTAGAGTGTATGATGGTATTAGAGTGTATGATGGTATTAGAGTGTATGGTGGTATTAGAGTGTATGATGGTATTAGAGTGTATGGTGGTATTAGAGTGTATGATGGTATTAGAGTGTATGGTGGTATTAGAGTGTATGATGGTATTAGAGTGTATGGGGGTATTAGAGTGTATGATGGTATTAGAGTGTATAATGGTATTAGAGTGTATGGTGGTATTAGAGTGTATAATGGTATTAGAGTGTATGATGGTATTAGAGTGTATAATGGTATTAGAGTGTATGATGGTATTAGAGTGTATAATGGTATTAGAGTGTATGATGGTATTAGAGTGTATGGTGGTATTAGAGTGTATGGTGGTATTAGAGTGTATGATGGTATTAGAGTGTATGATGGTATTAGAGTGTATGGTGGTATTAGAGTGTATGGTGGTATTAGAGTGTATAATGGTATTAGAGTGTATGGTGGTATTAGAGTGTATAATGGTATTAGAGTGTATGATGGTATTAGAGTGTATAATGGTATTAGAGTGTATGATGGTATTAGAGTGTATAATGGTATTAGAGTGTATGGGGGTATTAGAGTGTATGGTGGTATTAGAGTGTATGGTGGTATTAGAGTGTATGATGGTATTAGAGTGTATGATGGTATTAGAGTGTATGGTGGTATTAGAGTGTATGGTGGTATTAGAGTGTATAATGGTATTAGAGTGTATGATGGTATTAGAGTGTATGGTGGTATTAGAGTGTATAATGGTATTAGAGTGTATGATGGTATTAGAGTGTATGGTGGTATTAGAGTGTATGATGGTATTAGAGTGTATGGTGGTATTAGAGTGTATGATGGCATTAGAGTGTATGGTGGTATTAGAGTGTATGGTGGTATTAGAGTGTATGATGGTATTAGAGTGTATGATGGTATTAGAGTGTATGGTGGTATTAGAGTGTATGGTGGTATTAGAGTGTATGATGGTATTAGAGTGTATGATGGTATTAGAGTGTATGGTGGTATTAGAGTGTATGGTGGTATTAGAGTGTATAATGGTATTAGAGTGTATGATGGTATTAGAGTGTATGGTGGTATTAGAGTGTATGATGGCATTAGAGTGTATGGTGGTATTAGAGTGTATGGTGGTATTAGAGTGTATGGTGGTATTAGAGTGTATGATGGCATTAGAGTGTATGGTGGTATTAGAGTGTATGGTGGTATTAGAGTGTATGATGGTATTAGAGTGTATGATGGTATTAGAGTGTATGGTGGTATTAGAGTGTATGGTGGTATTAGAGTGTATGATGGTATTAGAGTGTATGATGGTATTAGAGTGTATGGTGGTATTAGAGTGTATGGTGGTATTAGAGTGTATAATGGTATTAGAGTGTATGATGGTATTAGAGTGTATGGTGGTATTAGAGTGTATGATGGTATTAGAGTGTATGGTGGTATTAGAGTGTATGATGGTATTAGAGTGTATGGGGGTATTAGAGTGTATGATGGTATTAGAGTGTATGGGGGTATTAGAGTGTATGGTGGTATTAGAGTGTATGATGGTATTAGAGTGTATGGGGGTATTAGAGTGTATGATGGTATTAGAGTGTATGGGGGTATTAGAGTGTATGGTGGTATTAGAGTGTATGATGGTATTAGAGTGTATGGGGGTATTAGAGTGTATGATGGTATTAGAGTGTATGATGGTATTAGAGTGTATGGTGGTATTAGAGTGTATGATGGTATTAGAGTGTATGATGGTATTAGAGTGTATGGTGGTATTAGAGTGTATGATGGTATTAGAGTGTATGGTGGTATTAGAGTGTATGATGGTATTAGAGTGTATGGTGGTATTAGAGTGTATGATGGTATTAGAGTGTATGGTGGTATTAGAGTGTATGGTGGTATTAGAGTGTATGGTGGTATTAGAGTGTATGATGGCATTAGAGTGTATGGTGGTATTAGAGTGTATGGTGGTATTAGAGTGTATGGTGGTATTAGAGTGTATGGTGGTATTAGCTAGAGTGTATGGTGGTATTAGAGTGTATGAGTGTATGGTGGTATTAGAGTGTATGGTGGTATTAGAGTGTATGAGTGTATGGTGGTATTAGAGTGTATGGTGGTATTAGAGTGTATGAGTGTATGGTGGTATTAGAGTGTATGATGGTATTAGAGTGTATGGTGGTATTAGAGTGTATGATGGTATTAGAGTGTATGATGGTATTAGAGTGTATGGTGGTATTAGAGTGTATGGTGGTATTAGAGTGTATGGTGGTATTAGAGTGTATGATGGCATTAGAGTGTATGGTGGTATTAGAGTGTATGAGTGTATGGTGGTATTAGCTAGAGTGTATGGTGGTATTAGAGTGTATGGTGGCATTAGAGTGTATGGGGGTATTAGAGTGTATGGTGGTATTAGAGTGTATGATGGTATTAGAGTGTATGGTGGTATTAGAGTGTATGATGGTATTAGAGTGTATGGTGGTATTAGAGTGTATGGTGGTATTAGAGTGTATGGTGGTATTAGAGTGTATGAGTGTATGGTGGTATTAGCTAGAGTGTATGGTGGTATTAGAGTGTATGGTGGCATTAGAGTGTATGGGGGTATTAGAGTGTATGGTGGTATTAGAGTGTATGATGGTATTAGAGTGTATGGTGGTATTAGAGTGTATGATGGTATTAGAGTGTATGGTGGTATTAGAGTGTATGATGGTATTAGAGTGTATGGTGGTATTAGAGTGTATAATGGTATTAGAGTGTATGATGGTATTAGAGTGTATGATGGTATTAGAGTGTATGGTGGTATTAGAGTGTATGATGGTATTAGAGTGTATGGTGGTATTAGAGTGTATGATGGTATTAGAGTGTATGGTGGTATTAGAGTGTATGATGGTATTAGAGTGTATGGGGGTATTAGAGTGTATGATGGTATTAGAGTGTATAATGGTATTAGAGTGTATGGTGGTATTAGAGTGTATAATGGTATTAGAGTGTATGATGGTATTAGAGTGTATAATGGTATTAGAGTGTATGATGGTATTAGAGTGTATAATGGTATTAGAGTGTATGATGGTATTAGAGTGTATGGTGGTATTAGAGTGTATAATGGTATTAGAGTGTATGATGGTATTAGAGTGTATGGTGGTATTAGAGTGTATGGTGGTATTAGAGTGTATGATGGTATTAGAGTGTATGATGGTATTAGAGTGTATGGTGGTATTAGAGTGTATGGTGGTATTAGAGTGTATAATGGTATTAGAGTGTATGATGGTATTAGAGTGTATGGTGGTATTAGAGTGTATAATGGTATTAGAGTGTATGATGGTATTAGAGTGTATGGTGGTATTAGAGTGTATGATGGTATTAGAGTGTATGGTGGTATTAGAGTGTATGATGGCATTAGAGTGTATGGTGGTATTAGAGTGTATGGTGGTATTAGAGTGTATGATGGTATTAGAGTGTATGATGGTATTAGAGTGTATGGTGGTATTAGAGTGTATGGTGGTATTAGAGTGTATGATGGTATTAGAGTGTATGATGGTATTAGAGTGTATGGTGGTATTAGAGTGTATGGTGGTATTAGAGTGTATAATGGTATTAGAGTGTATGATGGTATTAGAGTGTATGGTGGTATTAGAGTGTATGATGGCATTAGAGTGTATGGTGGTATTAGAGTGTATGGTGGTATTAGAGTGTATGGTGGTATTAGAGTGTATGATGGCATTAGAGTGTATGGTGGTATTAGAGTGTATGGTGGTATTAGAGTGTATGATGGTATTAGAGTGTATGATGGTATTAGAGTGTATGGTGGTATTAGAGTGTATGGTGGTATTAGAGTGTATGATGGTATTAGAGTGTATGATGGTATTAGAGTGTATGGTGGTATTAGAGTGTATGGTGGTATTAGAGTGTATAATGGTATTAGAGTGTATGATGGTATTAGAGTGTATGGTGGTATTAGAGTGTATGATGGTATTAGAGTGTATGGTGGTATTAGAGTGTATGATGGTATTAGAGTGTATGGGGGTATTAGAGTGTATGATGGTATTAGAGTGTATGGGGGTATTAGAGTGTATGGTGGTATTAGAGTGTATGGTGGTATTAGAGTGTATGAGTGTATGGTGGTATTAGCTAGAGTGTATGGTGGTATTAGAGTGTATGGTGGTATTAGAGTGTATGGTGGCATTAGAGTGTACGGTGGTATTAGAGTGTATGGTGGTATTAGCTAGAGTTTATGGTGGATAATAAATATTTCTTATTAATGAGTGTCATATTGGGTATTGGTTATATTGGCCAATTGACTTAATCTAATAAAACCATATGAGTTTTTATTCTCATACCTCATTTGTAATTTTTGTGGTTTGCCGGTGATAAAGGCAGCAGATAATTACGTAATCGATAATTACATAGGGACGATGTGGCTCAGTGGTGTAGGAAAACATATTTTGAGGTCACTCTGGAATCTACTGTAACATACATTGTTCTTTGAATTATCATTTACATATCCCAGATCTCACCACCAAATTGTGATCAAATCAGACGGTGATCAGGAACTGTGACCTAGCTGACAGTTGGGGCACCAACTCTGGGGATCTTTCTCCCATTCACTGCTTTGTTTAAAACTATCACCTCTAGCCTTTTGCAGTGTCATACCAGGGGGTTGACACCTGTGAGGTGTACAAGACATAATGAGGTAATGTGCAAAAACTGTGTGTTTATGAGTCCTGTGTAAATCTCAGTGTAATGAAGAGGCCTGTGCGAACTGGAATGGACAAAAGTCCAGGACAGAGAGTAATGTCAGCACTGACTTTACCCCCGTAAAGAGTCACATGGCATGGGGGAGGAATGACCTCCTCAGTCTGTCAGTGGAGCAGGGCAGTGACAGCAACCTGCCAGTGAAGCTGCTCCTCTGTCTGGATATTATGCTGTACAGTGGATGCAGTGGATTGTCCATGACTGACAGGAGCCTGCTCAGCGCCTGTCTCTCTGCCACTAATGTCAGGCTGTCCAGTTCTGTGCCCACTATCGAGCCTGCATTCCTCACCAGACGTGAGGTGTCCTTCTGCTTGATTCTGCCTCCACAGCACATTGCTGCACAGAAGAGGGAACCCGCCACAACAGTGTTTTCGTTTAAGAATATCACCTCTAGGCTTTTTTATGGTCACACCTTCAAAGCCCGCCCACTCAATGCCTTTAAAACTGCATTGTATGTTCCTTTTCACTGGACTCGATGACTACAGCACCACCGCTGATCTCCAATAAAACATTCCTTCTGAACACTACTTCCGAGTCCCCTGTTCTGCAGGAGCAGTGGTCAAGGCACTGGGTCACTGATTATATGGTTAGAGTTCAAGCCTCTAAACTGCCAAGCTACCAATGTTGGGCCCTTGAGCAAGGCCCTTAACCTCACCTTACACTCTGACCCCAATCTCCAAAGTTGGGATATGCAAAGAAAGAATTTCACTGTGCTGTAATGCATATTTGACCAAAAAAAGGCTTCTATCCTTGTGGAAAAAAAGACACCATTGGCATGATCTCATATTTATGTGGTTTGGGACACAAGATTCTTCAATTATTAATCACGTGTCCCAAACCACATGAATCTGAGATCGTGCCAATTATGTCGTTTTAAAAAATGTCAAGTTTTACACATAATTTTTTTTCATCGGAGAGGACAAGAGGGAGCATTTATCATCTTTTAATTAGGATAAAATGACTAAATAAGCGTACTAAATGTTTAGGTAACCTTTATTCGACTTTCACTTCTAAAGTCCAGTTTTTGCAGCCTATTTTTTTTCCTTTTCATACTGACTGAAAAGTATGACACATTGAAAGTATATCATCCTTCCCCAAGCACCCTATCTGACATAAAGGGATGAAATCAAGGTTCAAAATTAATGTAAAGGGAATGGAAACAGAGTCGATGTATTATTCATCAATCCATGAATCCTGATTGATTATTTATTCCCTGTTCAGTTCTGTTAGAGAAGTGTTTTCTGAGTCAGTCCTGTCCACCTTGTATCGGCCAGCATAAATAAAATAGGCCAGCACCATCAGGACTGACAGTTTCCCTGGAGCAACTAGGTGGATATTTGACTTTGAAATTAGCGCTGGCCCTAATGCACGCGAGTCGCTCTCTGCCCAGTTCCTCCCTCACGTCAGAAGAGACACAACAAAAAAACATCACCGCGAGCGACTTCCTCATTCCACATGCATGCAGCGTGAGCAGGTAATATCACCAAAACCGCTCTAGGGCACGGGTTGCCTTTTCACAGGCCACAAATATTCCTAAAACTAGTCCACAAGCTTTGGATGAATAACAGTGTTGCGTAATGCCGAGGATACGACCTAAATGTCACCATCAATTTACCGACACCGTGAAAAATCGTTACAGTAAATGAGATCCGCGTTGTATATTAAAAAAAAAGAAAAAAATGTGGTTTATTACTGCAGTGGGAAAAAATATAAAATCTTGTACAACACTCTCAACTTGTTGCAAGTAATTTTCCTTCTTCTTGTATTTTATAAACTTGCTTGCAGCAAGCCAAAACGGTTTTATTAATTTTTACCCAAGGTTGATTTTTATTTATTTATTTTTTTCAGTGCAGAAACTAGGGTGAAGACATAAAACTGATAAAAGCGGACTTCTGTCAGGGTCAGCACTTTAAATTCAAGTTGTTTCTTTAAGTTTTGCAACACAGGCAAGTCTTCAAGACAGAGAGAGAGAGAGAGAGAGAGAGAGAGGGAGGGAGGGAGAGGAAAATAAAAACTAGGCTTGTGAGGAAATGACTCTTCTCAGCTCTTCCCATCTATGGTATGTGGAATAAAGCACTTTGGATGGTGATGTTAAAGGAAAATAATCAAACTTGGGGTTTTACCAGTAACTGTTCATGTGTGCATCATGTCATCACTTTATTAATTATGTTTATCAGGTTTGTCTATGGGAGGGTATCTATGTTCCCAGGGTCCTGTGTTCCCCAGATTTACATGTCACATAATGAACGCATGACAAAGGGTCCTACAGTTTGTTTCCACAGTCTTATGTTCCATTGGTCTACATTTCTATGGTCCTAGGTACCCAGTGTCCTATCTTCCCATTGTCCAATGTTTCCAGAGCCTTATTTTCCCAGGGTCATATATTACCAGTGTCCAATATTTCCAGTGTCCTATGTTCCATAGTGTCCCTATGTCATATGTTCTCAGGATCCCATGTTTCCAAGGTCTTATGTTCCCAGTGTCTGATGTTCCCGGGGTCATGTGTTCTCAGGATCTTATGTTCCCGGTGTCATATGTTCTCAGGATCTTATGTTCCCAGTGTCATATGTTCTCAGGATCTTATGTTCCCAGTGTCATATGTTCTCAGGATCTTATGTTCCCAGTGTCATATGTTCTCAGGATCCTATGTTTCCAGGATCTTATGTTCCCAATGTCATATGTTCCCAGTGTCCAATGTTCCCAATGTCATATGTTCCCAGTGTCCTATCTTCCCAGGGTTATATGTTCTCAGTGTCCTTTGTTTCCAGGGACATGTGTTGCCAAGGTCACATATCCCAGGATCATATGTTACCAGTGTCCTATGTTCCCAGTGTCTTATGTTCCCAGGGTCATGTGTTACCAGTGTCCTATGTTCACAGTGTCTTATGTTCCCAGGGTCATGTGTTCCCAGTGTCATATGTTCTCAGGATCTTATGTTCCCAGTGTCATATGTTCTCAGGATCTTATGTTCCCAGTGTCATATGTTCTCAGGATCCTATGTTTCCAGGATCTTATGTTCCCAATGTCATATGTTCCCAGTGTCCAATGTTACCAATGTCATATGTTCCCAGTGTCTTATGTTCCCAGGGTCATGTGTTACCAGTGTCCTATGTTGCCAGGGTCATATGTTACCAGTGTCTGATGTTCCCAGTGTCATATGTTCTCAGGATCTTATGTTCCCAGGGTCATATGTTACCAGTGTCCTATGTTCCCAGTGTCTTATGTTCCCAGGGTCATATGTTACCAGTGTCCTATGTTCCCAGTGTCTTATGTTCCCAGGGTCATATGTTACCAGTGTCCTATGTTCCCAGTGTCTTATGTTCCCAGGGTCATGTGTTACCAGTGTCCTATGTTTCCAGGATCTTATGTTCCCAATGTCATATGTTCCCAGTGTCCAATGTTCCCAATGTCATATGTTCCCAGTGTCCTATCTTCCCAGGGTTATATGTTCTCAGTGTCCTTTGTTTCCAGGGACATGTGTTGCCAAGGTCACATATCCCAGGATCATATGTTACCAGTGTCCTATGTTCCCAGTGTCTTATGTTCCCAGGGTCATATGTTACCAGTGTCCTATGTTCACAGTGTCTTATGTTCCCAGGGTCATATGTTACCAGTGTCCTATGTTCCCAGTGTCTTATGTTCCCAGGGTCATATGTTACCAGTGTCCTATGTTCCCAGTGTCTTATGTTCCCAGGGTCATGTGTTACCAGTGTCCTATGTTGCCAGGGTCATATGTTACCAGTGTCTGATGTTCCCAGTGTCATATGTTCTCAGGATCTTATGTTCCCAGTGTCATATGTTCTCAGGATCCTATGTTTCCAGGATTTTATGTTCCCAGTGTCCTGTCTTCCCAGGGTCATATGTTCCCAGTGTCCCTTGTTCATGCATGGAGTTGAACTGTATGAAAATACCAATATCAGCTAGTTTTTTCCCGCGGCACAACATGTTCAACCAAGTTCATTTTCCAAGCTCATAAGTTAATAATTATTTTCAAGTATGGACGATGCATTTTAAACAAATGTAGGATGTTATTCATTTAAATGGTCTTTGATGTTTAAAGTTAAAAGGTAATAAAGTTAATATGGCCGTGAAAAAATGAATCCTGTCTGCAAAACCTTTTGAAAAGTTTACTTAATGTGTGTTAATAGAATATTGAACTGGGGAACACAGGGCCCTGGAGACATAGGATTGTTTGTCATGTGTATATTACGTGCCATGTAAATCTGGGGAACACAGGACGCTGAGACCATAGGAATGATCTAGCTATGAAATTTTAATAAACAAAATAAAGTACACCCTTTAAGGTTGGAGATCCTATGTGTTAGTGTCACACTGCCAGGCTTTAACTATGTATGGTCATTTTTGCAGCACACTTTTGAGTTCTATTGTTACTTAAAAGGATGAATTCTAGTAAAAAAAAAAAACCACTCCACCTATGCTAGCCAAACAGCCGGCATTTTCTTTGCTCCCACCTCAGACTGTAGAGAACATGGCCGTCCGGGAAAACTCTCAGCATGATGTTCTCAGTGGTGGTGTCGTGGATGAAGGATCTCTTCGAGTGCACAAAAAACACATCAGGGACCCAGATCTTTTTCACCAGGCGTCCGTCGAAAGTCATGCTTTTGTTCGTGGTGCTGGCAAAGGACAGACGCTCGTCCTTCCAGTAGTGTCTGAGGTATAAGGTCATGGTGAAGTCCTGCAAAATGAGAACATCATTAACTCTTGGTTCAAATCTAGTTTATAGTAAAAAAAAAATGTCTGAAAATAACTGCAGGTTTCGATTTAGCTACAATCTTTTAATAAATTATGATCTTTATCGATTTAATATAATTAATTATTGCATAATATACACAAGTTACAATTGACATAATATACACTAGCGGATCATCCAGATGCCCAGATATGAATTTTCATCAAGTCCTAATTCACAACACCATGCAAATTTAAATTCTGTTAAAATGCTAATTAAAAAAAATTAAATAAAGATGTACAATCCTAGGGAAGATGCTCACTGACCCATGTACCGTCCTCCCAGATTTTTATTTTCTTATTTCGGAATCCCTCATTAGCTTTTTTTTGTCGTTTCTGTGGCTAAAAATGCTGTGACTTTTTCCAAATTTGTGATGCATCTTTTTATTTTTTCAGCTTGAAGCGTCTGCATTTAGCCTCCATACGTATTACTGTACTGCACCTAGTGGTGAAAATTAGGAACTGCAACAAGCACTTCTAATAGAGTCCAACTGGGGCAGGAGTCACGCTGCCCCATGCTTAATCTAGGTGCATTTTTATTAGAGAAGGAGCAGCTAACCGGATAGTTAATGAGCCGGTTGCCAGAGTCGTGATTTTTCATCAAAGAGGACTAGTTGAATCAGAATTAAATCTAATACAATAAAAAAAACCCTCCACATCATTTCTATGTGATGGAATTTAACACACTTTATTTTCATACACCTTTCAAAGCCCGAAATAAAAAGCTAACTCCACACTTTCACCCGAGTCGAACTGAGAATCCAACCAAGCACCTTGCTCTCCAAGAA